>NW_026869503.1:0-17216 GCF_023558535.2 Drosophila nasuta
GTTGACGAAAATACAGCATGGAACAAAACTCGCGTTGACATGTGATAGTCAATGCGGGTTTTCCCTCCGGCTGGTAAGACCAGAAGGGTGGGCCAGAATACTCAGAAAAGCCGTTCCGGGGTGGTAGCCGGGGCGGCTTTTTGTTTTCTGGTAATGACTTACGGAACAGGGAGCCGCGCCGGTTGCGTTGTGCAATCCGCGTGAATCGGTTCCTTTGATCTGCCCTACATCAGTCATCCAGACACAATATGCCGCGCATAGGTTGGCGGCAAGGTGAGAGAGCTGGAAGAAACGTGCGGCCTTGGGATGCTGCCCATAGGAGGCCTGTGGGATGCGTCCAATGTGTGATTGGCTGTCGCACGCACCGACATGGCAAAACGCCACTCACGGGACAGATATGGCCCTCTTAGAGGCATGTTTTTGATAGGGTGTTCCTAATCGAGACGGAGGTGATTTCCGGGCTTCATCTCTGATTAACCGCAGTCCGCCGCCGATTCGCGGGGTTTAGAGTGCTGTTTAGAGCGGCTAAACCGCGTTAACTTGGTGATATAAAAGCGTTATCACTTCCAAAACCAAAAGGCGCGACGACGTGTCGCGCCTGTCGCCTTGCCTGTAACAATAAGTGATCGTGCCGAGCGTTCGTTACTTGTTCCGCAAACGACCGGGCCAAACCATCGCATCAGGGCGGCATCCATCATATCCCGGTCCATAGCCTCGACCTTCTCCGGGGCATGTTGCCCGCGCTCCGCCAGACTTCATCGGCGGCGGACATGGATACCGCCAACGCCTCCCGGAACTCGGCATCATCAAAGCCGCGCCTCCGGCCATAGTCCGCCACAGCCTCGCCAAGCTGCTCAGGTGTGGACCCTGTGATCTTCGGTTCGGGTGTCTCGTTCTTGTATAGATCGGCAAGCCTTGCCGTCAGAGCCTCCATGCCATCCCGAACAACCTTGGTGGCTTTGTGCGGCTGCAAGTCTGATTGCCGGCACATATCTTCAAGGATGGATTTCAGGCGGCTGGTCGAATGTTCATAGGCAATCCCGTGCGGAACCCCGTTGTCGTAGGCCATGCGTGACGCCACTTCCGCCACGCCTGTAAGGCTCACCATCCTCTGTCCTTCGATGATAGCAACTTCGTTATCAGGCAGGGATGACATGAGCCGCATGGCCTGCGCCTTCCGTCATTCTCGGTCGGCCTGTGATCCCTGACCGGCCAGTCATAGGCGGCGGCGATCCTCTGGCATGTCTGGCGGGCGTGAAGGCTGTCCATCTCACAGGCAAGCGGGCAATCGGTCCCATCCTCGAACACGACCGAGGGCATGAAGGCCGGGGCGGCGTTCCGGTCCAGAACAGGACGCGCCCACAAGCAGCGGACGGCGTGCGGGTCCAGCGTTGCCGGGTCGGCCATCACGGACGGGATTTCGGAGGCGGTGCGGTAAGGGCGGCGGCTCATATGTTCATGCCTTTTGATTTAATGACTTAACGAATGGGTGACAGTTTACATTTTTGAATTATCGAAAGCACCACGAAACCCGGACAGGTATGGCCTTCCGCCGATCTCTTCTTTTCGGATCCCAAGAACCTCCTGCGCGTAGCGGGCTGCTCTCATGTGGTTGATCCCGATAGCTTCTCCGATCTGTCGCCATGTGTGACCCTTTCTCCGGAGGGTGATGATCTGGCGCTCCTGCTCTGGTGTGAGCGGCTTGCGTGGCCTTCCCATCATGCGCCTCCTTTCATCGCCAGCACGTCCGGCACAGGCTGACCATCAGGGCGTCATCATCTCCGCCGCTTGGGTCCAGCCATTCAAGAGCCTGTCGTGCCTTGTGCTGAATGTCCTTCAGCTTGCGGGCTGGCGTTCCTGTCAGCCTCCGGCGCTCGATCTTCATGCAGCGTGTCACCCGGTCGATCTGGTTCCAGATAAGGGCGCGGGCTGGCTGCGATATGTCCTGATTGGCTTCATTGGCGAGACGGTTCCGTGTCCGGTCCAGCGCGGACAATCGACGGGCTGCGCGTTCTGCAGGAGTCATGCTGCCTTCTCCTTATCAATACTTCGCGCATCCATTGCGCCCGGTCTGCCATCCTGTTCGCCAGCCAATGCACGGCGCGGCCTTCTGTGATCTCGGGCGGGAAGCCATCGCTGCCGGGGTGAGTGATCTGCACAAACAGGTCCGCCATCTGCTGCATTTCATCCAGAAGAACAGACGGCGACCGCATGTTCATGACGGCCTCACGTTCTTCTGGTGTCAGGTCTGTGATGGTTTTGGGAGGTGTCTGCTTCGCGCTCATGAGTATGCGGCCTCCACCTGTCGGCACAGTTCGGCGGCCTCGGTCTCTATTGTATCAAGGAGCCAATAGACTGCCTGCTTCTGGTGCGGTGCATAGGTGATGGGATGATCGTGAAGGTTCTTCAGGATCGAACCGATGACGGCGACCCGGTCAGCCGTGATCCGGGCGGCATCAACTTCATGGTTAATTTTATCGGCGGGCTTCTTCATGGCGCCACCTCATCAATCACAGCGCAATGACGCTCGATTTCCTCACCGAGAAGATGGGGCGCATCCGATCTCGTTGCGTGTTGGATTGGTGGTGTCGCTGTCCGGTGCGTGGATCAGGCCACGACCAGCCCACCGGGCCAGTGATGCAAGGTGCGCGATTGCAATGGACGCGGTGATGATCTCGTCGCGGGTATCCTTGGCGAAAGGCGGGACCTCACCTTTTGCGCCGATCTGGCGCGAAGCTGGCTTGCTCATGCCGCGTCTCCTTTCTCTGGAAGCGCAAGATTTGCGTCGTCCAGCTTGCCAATAATCCTCGTCACCCAATCGCGCAACTTCTCCAGCGGCGGCGGCTCGGATGCTCCAAGAAACCGTCCAGAATCGTGTCGAGTGCATACAGGTCACAGGTGACGGCGTGCGTGGCATCGTCCAGCCGCTTTGCTTCGGCGTTGTTCATCGCACGGCCTCCACTGCATAGGCGTGGCCGGTCACAACGGGGTCAGTCTCGACCGTCCCCATGGCAATGACAAAAAGAGACTGCACAGAAAACCACGACAGCGCCCGTGCGTATAAACGCGGCAAGCGCCGGGTGGCGCTGCTCTATGCTATAAAAGGAATCAGTCATCGGCTTGCCTTCCAAGCTGGTGATTAGGCAGGCGTTGGAGGCTCGAACCCTCCGCGTCTGCCGCTCGCTATGCAGTCAAAAGTCATCAATGCAATATGTGATTTATTCGTTATTGCAATCTTTTGACTGCATATATCTAACGTCCGATAAGAAGGCATTATCGGACACCCAGACCATGACGAACGATCTGACAGTGAAAAGCGCCCCGGTTGCTCTCCCGGCATCCATGCAGGAGACGGTGAGCGGTCTCGTTGGTGATTCCTGTCGGCATCCACGGCGCGGGCCTATCGCTCCGATCTGGCTGCTTTCATCGCGTGGTGCGGTCACCACGACCTTGCGCCCGTCCCATCATCGCCAGAAGTGATCTGCTCATACATCGGACACATGGCGGAGGCGGGTAAGCGTGCCTCATCCATCAGCCGCGCCATCGCTGCGATCTCCTGCGCTCACGAACTCAAGCGGGTGGAGCGGAACCCCTGCCGTGATGATCTGGTGAAGCGTGCGCTCAAGGGGATGCGTCGCCGCATCGGAACGGCTCAGGAGAAGAAAGCCCCGGCCACAGCTTCACGGGTCGCTGTCATGCTCGAAACCCTGCCGGACACATTGAAGGGCAAGAGAGACCGCGCCCTGCTTTCCTCGGCTTCGCTGGCGCGTTCCGCCGCTCTGAACTGGTGGCGCTGGATGTGTCCGACATTGAAGCAGTCGAAGGCGGGGCGCGTGTCACGATCCGCAAGAGCAAGACGGACCAGACAGGGCGGGGCAGGTCATCGGCATTGTGGACGGCCTGCAGCTCCGCCCTCTGGCGGCTGTAGCAGAATGGGTCCGCGCTGCCGGTATCACGTCCGGCCCGATCTTCCGCTCTGTGGACCGGCACGGCAACGTCGGCGCGGAGGCAATGTGTGACAGACAGGTCGCCCGGCTGGTGAAGGACGCGGCGGAAGCTGCTGGCCTCGACCCGGAAACCTTCTCAGGTCATAGCCTACGGGCTGGCTTCATCACCTCCGCCGCTGCCAGCGGGTGTGACGCCCTCCGCATTGCGGAAACCTCACGGCACAAGAACATGGACATTCTGCGCGGCTACGTCCGCACGGAGAACCTGACCAAGAACTACGCGGGCGCGGCGTTTATGTGATAAAATCACATATATTATAACGCAATAAACTTATTAGATTTAAAACCTCTTGGAACAGTTGAATATATTACGTTTCCATGAATGTCTTTTTCATCTATTACTCTAAAGTAATATTGTTTATTTTCTTTTTCAGCTCTCTCTATAGCTTCATATGCGCTTTTAAATCGTGCAAAAGAACGCCATTTTCCCTCAGAACGAATATATTCCTGAGTGACATAATGTAGATTTTCCATTCCCAAGCCACCTTATTCATATACGGTTTATCTTGAGGTTCCGCTATTAGCTGGCCAATACGTATCCCCGGCGCGCTCCATCTGCCTGACCATTCACTTGCATGTTCTGAACGTGCGAGCAATGACCTCCCTCTTTTCCTCTTCCACAATAAGGGGCGCACATTGCGTCCCCTGTTGTTCGTAATCCGAACCCACTCCGCGTTTATGTGAGCGGAGCCTCCGCCCATCAAAAGAAACACTTTCTCCCCGCCCTATTTCCGTATATACAGAAACCATGCTGGTGATCACATGGGATGAACCAAAACGCCTAAAGACCATCAGGGAGCGAGGGCTTGATTTCTCCGACTGGATGAAACGTTCTTCCTTAATTCTCTGGTCCTCCCCGCCAAGCAAGGCCGCCTGATGGCGATAGGACCATTCCTTGATGGTGTGATTGCCGTCGTGTTCGTGGAACTGGGATCTGAAGGGCTTTCAGTCATCTCGATGCGTCCAGCCAGCCAGAAGGAGCGGAAATACTATGAAGAAACTCACCTCTCTTAAAGGCGTCACGGAACGCCGGGTGCAAAGAATGATTGCGACCGATCCCGATGCCCCAGAAGCCACCGGACGAACAGCTTTCACGCGCTCGGTCTTTTTCATCAGCCCTTCCTGCTTTGGCGGATAAAATGAAGGCGGGAATCTCACGTCGCCCCATTGGCCGCCCCCGCAATCCCGAGAAAAAGGTGGCTGTTTCTCTCCGGCTCGACCCCGACGTTCTGAGGAAGTTCAAAGTGGATGGGCCCGGCTGGCAATCCAGAATCAATGAAGCCTCCGCAAGGCATAGCCGATATTTCCGACTTCATTCCTTCATGAAGTCATAAATGCAAGATTGCATGTGTTTCGTTCCGCTGGCAGGAATGGAACCCATGCAAAAACAGAACCCTCAAAACCCTTGCCGTGGTCGCTCAGAAGGCGGTGTCGGCAAAACAACGCTGGCGGTCAATCTGGCTATTCTGGCGGTGAAGGACGGCCTCCGGGTCGCTCTGGTCGATACTGACCCGCAAGCCTCGGCGGCTGGCTGGTGGAAAACCCGGCAAGCCGACGATCTGGTCATGATAGAGCGTGACGCGGCCATGCTGCCGGACATTCAGAAGATGGCTCAGGCGGAGGCTTCGATCTCCTGATCGTGGACACGCGCCCATCAGTGGAAGGTGAAACCCTGCGGGCTGCGAAGGCGGCAACCGCTGCCATCATCCCGACACGCCCCGGCATCCTCGACCTTCGCGCCATCGCATCCACTGCGAACGTGATCCGCTCCGCTGATTGTCCGGCCTGCATCGTCCTGAATCAATGCCCTCCGCCGCGCGGTGTTGGTGAAGCCACCCTGACCGCCGAGGCGAGAGAGGCGGCAAACAGCATCGGCCTGCCTGTCGCCCCCTCCGGCCTGCTCGTCTCTGGTCGCCTACTCCTACGCCCTGAACGATGGCCGCGCCGTCTGTGAATATGAACCGGACGGCAAGGCTGATCTCGAACTCCGCGCTCTGTGGCGCTATCTCCGAAAGGCTTACCTCGATGGCTAAACGCGCCTCTCTCACCTCCGGCCTGTCAGGTCTCGCCAGTCAGAAGCCTGCTGCTTCACCCTCTCCCGCAAAGGCCATCGCCAAGGTTGCGGAGGCAAAGGGAACAGGCTGATCCACGACCCACGGCAAGGCGATATTGAGCAGGCTGTGAAGCCCGCCAAAACAGGACGCCCCGCACGCTGCCTGATGGCGTGAAAACCCTCTCTGTCCGCGTCAGCCGTGACGTGCAGAAAGCCCTCCGGCAAGCCGCGCGATCATGACATTCCCATGCGGAAATCATCATGAACGGCATCATGGACCAACTGGCGAAGCTGGCCCGGTGATCCTGCTTTGAATACCGCTGCCATCATCCGCCCGACACGCCCCGCACTAACGGTGCAATGGTGTATGAAGAGCCGTCTTTGCATGGGTGGCAGATGGGTAGCCGCTTGGGTGGCAAGGTGGTAGCCACGGTGGTAGGTGGCGGGTCGCTGACAGGTGGCCTTCATAGACCATTGCACCGTTAGTGCGGGGCTGTTTTGAAGGAGAGTGTTCCTGATGTATCTCGGCCCTCGTAGGTTCAGCCTCAAGCGCCGCATCAGCGCCCGCACATCGTGGAAGCGTTACGTCCGCCACAGCCTCGGCGTAAAGCCCCTCGCGGGTATGGATGGCTCACAAGCCCCAAACGGGCCGCATACAATCGCGTCTATTACCGGAAGAACAAGGCATGGAAGGGAGCCGGACCGGTCCTGATCCTTCTGGCCCTCCTGATCCTCGGCGCGATTGGCAACATGCTCCCTTGGTGTGCCAGCGCCGCGCCCGGATATTGCGGCATCGCCAGTCCGTCAGCCCGGAACTCGTGGAGCGGAGGGCCTGTCTGGTCCGGTTGGCGTTCATCAGGTCTATGTGCGGCGCAATGGCGGTCGTGATGTGCTTTCCGTCGATGTGCATGGGAACCGTGACAGTGACGTGTGTTGCCCCGCTGGCTGTGTCCTGTCGTCACGGGTCTTTATGTCGCCGTTGGAGCGAGCATAGTCCCACAGTTCCTTCAGAAGCGTTCCGACCCCCGCAACAGTTGCCCCGTTGCCGTCCCTATTCAGGAACTACGGAGGCCGCCGCTGCGCTGCTGCGCTATTCACAAGGGCATGTCGCATCCAGTCAGGAATGATCGATCCAATTTTGGCGATACCTGTCGCCGCCCATACCATTGTGCTGACCAGACTCCCCACCTCGCCGGCAAACTTCTTCATGCTGTCAGGGTGCGCGTTCAGGTAGCTTCGTGGCGCGGTCCAGCCCGTCAGTGATCTGGTCCAGAATATGAACTCCGGGGCCAGCCTCGAACTTGCCAAGCGTCACGGAAAATCGGGCGATGGACGCATCAAGCAGCTTCACAGCACCAGCTGGGCTGTTCAGAAGGGCGGCGTTCCCGGCCTGCGCGTCCTGTCTCGCCACAGCGGCGGCCTGCCGGTTGATATTGCCTGTCGATCCTTCCGTTTCATTTATGATGGAACCCACGTTCTGCCGCTGGATATGCGAAGAAATGAACCCCCGATCAAAGCGGCTCAGATACTTCTCTGCGAAACCGATGGGGTCCGTGTGCAGCATGGCTTCAGCATCAGCCGGCAGGCTCCCATCTACCCGAAAAGCCCGGCCTTTATCCATGCGGCCCGGTCCTTCTTCGCCATGCGTCTGGCGCCATGTTCAAACAGGTTGATGAAGGACTTGATGGCCTGTGCGCTGTTCTGCGGGTTCACTTCAATGAAATGCGTCATCCTCGCCAGCCCTTCGGCGCTGATGTCCTGCCCCATCGTCAGCTGACCTGAAGAGTTCTGGATTGAACTGCCTTTCGTGAAGCCGCCTGATACGTTCATCTGTGCAAGAAGAAGGTCCGCCTCCTTATTCGCCCTTTGGGTGTCGAACTGGCCCGTCTTGCGGTCATAGAACCTGTTACCAACGTCCATTCCCTCAACGAGCCTGCGCCTCTCTTTGCGCGTCATCGCCGGATTTCCGCGCAAGATCATGCTCTGCTCGACGCGCCCGAGCATGTCGGTGATAGCGCCCTGCTCCCGCAATTCACCCCGGACAGAGCATAGCCCTCGGAGGCGTTCCGGGCGACGTCCATCGGGGTCAGGACTTTGTATCGCTCAAGGTTCTGGTCTGCGCTGCCTGTGATTGCCTTCATGACAGCGGGGTCAGTCCTCACCCGACTATCGGAAAGGGCGTGTCATAGACCTGCTGCACCCCGGCATAAGCGTTGAAGCTGCTTTTCGCTCCTTCAAAAGCGCAGTCCCGCCAATAATGGTCTTGAGACCAGGTGAATGATAGCCCGGAATATCGGCCCCGATGGCCCTGCGGAAACCTCCACCATGATCCGATCCGCCGCGTCCTCCGGAACCTCCGCCAAGGCCTGACCCGCCACCACCCATCGCGGCCTCATCCAGCCGACCGACCCGCACAGATGACAGGCGGCCAGCCTCAGCGATCAGTTCACGCATCTGCTCACGGGCGGCGGAGATGGCTGACGTGATCCCATCGAAAGACAGGGCTGCACTTCTCGCCTCTCCCGAAAGGCTGGCAGGCTGCTGCTGTCGATTTCCTTGAGGGAACGGCTCAGGCGGCGGAGGGAACCTTCCTGCTCTCCGATCTCCCTCAGTGTCGTTCTGAACCTGTTTCCTAGACCGATTGCCCGTTCAAAGCCGGATGCGATCTCGGCCAGTATCTTCGGGGCGTCCGTGATGAATAGGTATTCGCCTTTGACGGTATAGGCTTCTGTCATTGGTTCCTGCCTGCAAGCGCGCGTGTGATGCGAAGGGCTATCCGCTTGGTGATCTGCTCATCGTTCCTGAAAGAGCGGGGATAATCACAGAGCAGGGGCGGTTGCGTCGGAGTTCCGTCCTCAAACCACTTCGCTTTGTCGCTAGTGCTGCCAAAGAGTGATCTTCATGCCTTCAGCCTCGGCGCTGTAGCTGCCGGCCATCTCGCCCGATCTGCGGCCCGGCTCGTTCTCTGGAAAACCATGCCGGACACGATCCTCCTTTGTGCTGTCGGCCAGCTCATCCCAAGGGGCAGCGCCGCCGCATGTCCTCGGTCTGGTATGTCCCGATCTCATCCTTGGCGGCCTGCTGAAGATCCTTCGCGCCCTCTTTCAAGCCTTTCTCGATCTCGGCAGAGATGGCCGCCTGCGATCTCTTGAGAAAAGAGAGGAAGGCGGTTTCGTTCATCTCTGCCATTGGCTCGACCGCCTATTTCCTGAACTGAATAGTCTTGCTGCCGCTGTCCCACCTGACGCCCTCCGGGTTCATCCAGACAAGGTTCAGATTGAACGCGGCGGTCAGGGCGGATTCCGGCATGTGCTCCTGATCACTGAACGGGATGCCGTGGTTCGCCAGAAAAACCGCTCTGACAAACTCGGCATCCTCCATCAGTTTCCCATTGCGGCCTTTTCGCGGGCTTCTTCCGTCTTGTGGTCGATCCCTCCCGCATCAGGGTCTTTGCCTCGATCCATGCGCTCAATCCCGCATCGTCCACCCTGTCCAATGCTTTGAGCATCATGTCTCGGGTGGGGTCTGGGGCATGATGAACGTCTTGTTCTGTCCATCTTCATGGTATCGGACTTCATGCAAAGCTTGCCGCCGTGAGAAACGCAACACGGCCTTCATCAGTGGATATTTTTCCGAAACCTCCTGCGCTGCGATCCTATGACCGAGGGGCAGCTTCTTCCGATATTCTGCCTCAAACGCTGCATCAGTCGCCCCACGTCACGACAAAAGACGGAATATCTTTGTCGTTCAGATTGTAGGTTGATGGCCTCCACGAAAAGCCGGGGATTTCCGGGCGGGTGTTTTCTTTTCTCGGTCATATCAGACGCCTTTCATCACAGACGCGCAAAGGGCGGAGGAGGGTCCGTGGCATATCCAGAACCTTCAGGACTGGCATGGGCGGCACTTTCAGCACCCCAAGAGCAGCGCGAAGGGACGGGATTTGGTCAGCCCTGATCCGGTTACCGCCCGCACCAAGGCAGAATATTGGCTGCGGTCGATCTGAACACCGGGAACACGAACCCCGGCCAGTTTGTGAACGTCGATCATTTCTGGTTCCTTGTTACTGCATAAACCCCGATCAGAGCCGCCTCTGCTCGTCCGTCATCCTTCACGCGCTTGAACTGGTCGGCTGCTGTCGGGAAGAGCTGCATCGCCCTGGCACGCGCTCCGCCCTTATCGGCAGGGCATCCGGTCGCCTTCTTCCAGACGGCTGGCGTCACGGTGGAGAGGCTTGCCAAGAGCAGCGGCCACGCCCTCGATGACGCCAACACCACGACCGAACGCAAAGGCACCCACGGCACCTCTCCCGGTCTGGTCGAGACCTTCTCAAGCCATATCTCCGCCGGGTCATGCGCCCTCAGCATCGTCGCCAGTAAAGGGGCGGACACGACGTTGCGCTGCTTCTTCCCAACTGTGACGGCCACGGTCGGCATGTCGAAAATCTCGATCAGGTCGCCAGCATTGGAAAGGATGGCGACGGCCCCGCTGTTGCCGGGGTCGATTGTGGCGATGGTCACGCTGCTACCGCCTCACTCTGCCAGCCTGCACCATCCCATTGGCGAAACAGGTGAATGCTGCGTCCGGTGCTGCTTCAGGAGGGCAAGCGTGTCGGAGGAATGGCCCGCACGTCACCCGCCAAACAGGGCGCACCATTGCGGAGATAGACCCGGCAACCATGCCAGACGATCTCCTTGAACACGGCTTCAATCAGTCGTGTGTCCGGCTCTGGTTTCTGCTCTGTCTGATGGGGCGTTTTCGGCATGAAAGAGGATACCGAAACAAGCCGCTAAAGTACAGAAAAACCGTTGTTTTCTGCGGTTTTAGGCGGTTAAAACTCCGGGAAATATAGCAGGATCGTACAGTTATTTCAGTCAGTCGCGCCCTCTGGAAATGCTAACATTGTACGCTCAAACTGCTCACATCGTACATCTCAAAACATGCGCCTTTGACCTGTACGCTCGCGTGCTTTCTGGGTGTGGAGACCTGCTTCGTCGGCAGCTTCACGAGCCTCTGGAGAGATGGCGGCGATCTTGACGGCGCGCTGCGCTTCTGTCCGGTCGATGCCGAGTTCGCGGGAGGCGGCATTTATCCCCGACTCTGGCCGTCCGCCCTTTGGTTTCGTCGCAACTTGCGACGAAACTCCCTCAGTAATCCGCACCCACTCCGCAATGTGGTCCGCCCGCTCCTGAACAGTCAGGCCAGAACGGTGCAGGTTCTCTGCGATCTCCCATCATTTCAGCGGGCTTATTTATTCCCCGCCTCGGGGTGGCGCTTCTAACCTCAACATTCCCCAACAAATTCAGGCTTCATTCATCGCTCAGTACCGGGGTAATCCGGGGTAGAAAGAAGCCACCCGGCATGGGGCATGGGTCTGGGGTCGATCTTGGGGTGTCGGGGAATTCCCCGAGAGGCGGATTTTCCGCCACCGTGGCAGAAATCCCCGGCGGCGAAGTCGTCACAGTACGCGCACGCGCGCGTATTGCGCGGAAATTACTCATCCGGCGTCCCGTTCCCGCCTCCGCGCCTCCTGCTTGCTGGCGCGGTCGTACCCACCAGAAAACACACCCTCTACGCGCGTGCGCGTGCGCGTATTGTGCAACTCGGCACGTCATTGGCAGATCGCGCTGCCTCCACACCAGCGGCGCTTGATGTTCAGAACGGTGGAAGGCGAAACGCCGGCTTTTGGCTGCAATGTCACGCAAACTCATCATGGAGCCTTCCTTGGTGGCAAGAATACGCTCGACCTCTGCCCGCCTCTGGCTAGCTGTGTTCAGTTTGAACGGATGGGGTTTGACGGCCTTTTCCTCAAACCCGGATTTGGCGGGTTTGAAGGTTTCCGCCGCCTGCAACCGCTCAAGGTCGGCAAGGATGACCTCCGGTGCGTCAATGCGATAGTCAAGTCCGATCAGGAAGCGCATCCGCACAATCAGGTCGGACAGATCACGCGCCGGCAACAGCTTCTCCCACCATGTCCTGAAGGTGTGGTTCCGCCGGAGGTCGGCCCCTTCGCTCAGGTAGTCGCATTGGTTGTTACCGTCCGCCACGTTGCGGTCACCCCAGACCTCCCAGGCCTCATATTCAGCAAGGCGGCGGGTATGGTCTCGGGCCATGGGATAGCGGCACCCATAGCCTGCGCCACTCTCTGTTGGCCTGAACGATTCCCTCGTCAAGGTCTGGAAGCCGCCTTCCTTTCTCACGTCCCGGAAGGGCTCAATAGCGGCGTCAAGCACTACCTCCCTGTGGTGTCTGAGCAAAGACCGCCTCGCTTGATCCGTAACGGGCGATGACTTCCGCGATGCGGTCAGCGTGTTCGTTCATCCAGCGTTGCCGCTTGGCTGTCGCCTCTCTGGCATAGGCCCGCTGATGCGCCGGGTTGCTCATATCATAGAACGTGAAGCCGCCGGGGCCGGGCGCTGGGCCGCCGTCGAGAAGGTCAGGGATATCTTCCAGAGCATACCCGTAAGGCCCTATCATCGCGGCGGCACGCGCACGGGCTGCGTCGGACTCGCCGCCCACGCCACGTTCTACCAGCGCCCAGACCTTTGCCAGCATATCCAGATTCAACTGTGTAGCAGCCTTCGCCATTCCGTCTTCCCTTGTTCAATATGAACACTAAAGAAGCTTGGTAGGCATAGACGGCAGATGGTGATAGGGCCGGTTTCATGCCGCCTCTCGCGCCCCATCATTGGTGGCTCACCTGTCCCACACCCAAGGAGCCCGGCTCTCCCGTCATCATCCACTCAAGCGCCGGGTCAATCAGATCATCAGCCGCGCCCATCTCATGCCCTGTCGCCCTCGCATCTGGCCTCAGCCAGCTTGCCGAGGATGCACGGTCGATTATCCCGCCAGAACGCCACGGGAGGCGACCAGATAGCCCGCTCAGCGCCGCTGTTATCAGCGTGAGCGTTTCGTTGTTCTTGCGCTGTAGAAACAGCGACGAACGGTTCCACGACGCCCTCCGGCGCTGATGACGTGATTGCTCGCCTCTGGCCTGTAGGTGCAGGCGAAGGAGGCGGTGATGCCGATGCGCCCTCGATCTGGATGGGCTTCCCGAGATTGGCGGTCAACGCACCCACGAAAGCCGCTTCTCCGCTCACAACGTAGCCAATCTCGCCACTTCTGACGCTCGCCTTCAGGTCTGTATCGCCGAAAGACAGCACAGAGGGGGAACTCTATATTTAGGTTATTTATAGAGAACCCCTCTGTGGTTCCGCGCCTAAGCATCCTTTGCGGCGTCAGTATTTCCCAGAAATCCGGGAAAAGTCGGCCTGCATCTGTTGGTGATGTGGTGGCGTAGCCTGTGGCAGCGAGCATCCACGCAACCGGGTGGGCGCTCTTGTCGTCAATCACATCATCAAGCGGCAAGTCCTCCGGGAATGTGTCGGCGTAGTAGATGACCGTCAGGGGTTATCGGCGGTTCGCGTCACACCACGCCCGCGCCCGTCTGCCTGTATCATCCCGCCCTCAGTGATCTCTCGCAGAAGTGCATCAGCCATCGGGTCGGGGTGAGTGTAACGCTGGACGGTGACGTCTTCGCCTGTCGTGGTAGTGCGCTGGCGATCTTCGCGGATGAAGCTGGTGACTTTTCCATGCTCAACGCCCGCGCCATCGGTTAGGGGCTGCGGTGTCATGGCGGTGACTGGCTTCCCGGTCAGGGGCGCGCGCGATACTTTCAACCTCCCTGGCCTGCGGGTGTGTGCGCGTCATCATCAGGATCGTCGGCACGTCTTTCCAGTCGTTCCGGCCTGCCACGATTGCCGGATAAATGGTGTCAACGTTCTTCGGTAGGACCACTATCCCGGTCTCTTTCAGCCGCTCAATGTAGTCGTGCATGGCCTTGGTCGCGACGCACAAGACCGACCTCCGGCCTGCGGCCACCCAATGAAAGCGGATTACCTCGATGAAGCGTTCAAAACTGGCGGCCTGCCGGGCTGGTTTGGCTATCTGGCTCAGGTCTCCTTCAGCTTCATTCAGGCGGCGTTCGTGGTCATCTTTCGCGTGCTTCTGCGTGGTCATGTTCCATCTGAACCGGGGCTTTTACCTTCAGGCGGCGCGTGTGTGGCTCATCTGCGAGGTAAGGCGGCGCGGCTTCAAGATTGGGGAAGAACAGACGCACGATTTCCGGCTGCGCGGTGGCATCAAGGATGACTGCTGGTGCTTTCCAGCCTTCCGCAATGTCCTTCCTGCCGGTCACGGCATAGCGCCGTGCGGGCGGTCGCTCAGCCCCTCCTGCTTCGCGTTGTCATCCGACGCCTCTGCGATCCTCTGCCGGTCCTCATCCTTGGCATACAGTTCAATCCGGACGGCTGTCTCATCGCCTGCCTCCAGAACCCGCCGCATCTCACGAAACAGGACGCGGGCCTTCACGATGGGAGCGAGGGGCTTTCGCGGCGTCGATCAGGGCTTGATCGTCTGACAGGTCCAGCCTGTTTTTATGGCTCCCTCGGCCCGGCTGAACAGGCCGGCGGCTTCATCGTCGCCATCAAGAAAGCGGCTCAGGCTTTCGATCGTGAATCCGGTTTCGGTTATGTCGGAGACTGGCAGGAGGCTGTCGCCACGCTGTGCAGCCCGGTGGAGCATATCAGCGGCGCGCCGGGTCTCTGTCAGAAGGTTCCTGATATCCTCCCGGCTCAGATAGCCGCCATCTTCATGGGATAGCCCGCTTCCTGTCACGACGAGACTCTCCGGTCCTCCCGCGACCTTCCCGCGTAGTTGGCCTGCCACCTTTCCTGTTCGGCATCCCGGCGATGCCGCTCTGATAGAACCGTTCATCAATCACCAGAAGAAACGGCGTTTCGATATTCTTGGGTTTGTCGATGAATGGCTGTGCGTGGGTGATGATCCACACATCAGCCTTCGCCTTCCCTTGAGCAGATAAGGGCATCCTGCGGCGTAAGGACACCCTCCCACCTTCTTGATGCAGTATTGATCCGTGACGCTGCACCCGGCCCGCCTGATAGCGTCTGCCTTCTCTCCCGCTCCCGGCACATATCACCCGCGCCCGTAGTCGCGTCTTTGACCCCGCGCCCAAACCATCTGCGGACTGTGACGCTGATCCCCATTCCTTCAGCGAGGGATGCAATATCGTCTGCGGCCTGCCTTGAAAGCCCGTGATCCGGCACAGAGATGACTATCGGCCCGACTGTGCCTGCCTGTCGCCCCTGGCTTGCGTGCGTGCTGCGTCATAAGCCCTCAATCCTTCACTGAAGGCGGCACGGGTCTTGCCAATTCCAACCCCAACCGGGAACAGGACGGCTCTGTTCTGTTCACGATCTGGCCCGCGGATCTCTCCCACAATCCGGCGCATGTCCTGCTCGATCCTCTGCCGGACCTCTGCAAGCGGGGGTGTTTTTTCGGAGGCTCAGGCGGAGGGCCAGAGCGAGGGCTTCCCGCACATAGTCCAACCCACGCGCGGCGGCGCAGTCGTTCCAGTCAGTGCCAACGTCAGGCGGCAACCTGACATCAAGTCCGGTCTTGTCGGCATGGATCTTGCCCGCGCCTGTTTCGTCATTATCGGCGGCAACGGATGCGATCCGGCCAGCCAGTAAGGCGGCAACGGTCGGGAGCTGACCCGCGTCGAAGGCCACCACGACCATGCGCCCGGTGGCTTCGTGGACCGTCGCCCCGGTTGCGCCATCCCTCGACAATGAATCCCGGCTCGATGCCGGGGATGATATGGAAGCCGCCTTTTTCAGGCCGCCGGACAGAAACAGCTTGGTGCTGTCCCTGTTGATCCTCTGGATGTTAATCAGGTTCCCGGAGGCATCGTGAACCGGGATGACAAGATCGTTCTGCTCGGCGGCTACGGCCTGCAGGAACCACTCCCCTTCGTCGGGCTGTAGAGCCTCGCCCTGATTGTCGGGTCGCCACGAACAGGCCAGCGCAGAGACATTCTTCCGGAGGGTGTAGGGGTGGCTTGTAGCTGGCTGGCTGGCGTCCATAACGGCGCGCGCGCGGCACTGGCTGCGGCGGCATGGGCTTCACGCTCAAGCTGCTCCTGCGCCTCCCTGTCTGCTTCTGCCTTGGCCCTGCTCGCCTCGATCTGGCGCTGCCTCTCCGCACGGATATGCGCGGGCAATGCTTCTTCAGCCTCTAGGCCGGTCTCGATCCCGTAAATCTCGGCGGCGATCTGGTACGCGCGCCATATCTCCGCGCCCTGTATTCCTTCGGCCTTGGCGATGAAATTGACGCCACGACCAGCCAGTGCCGGAGAATGTGTGAAGTCGGTGAAAAGCGGCCTGTCACCATCCAGCTTTATGCGGAAGCGGTGATTACCTCCGCCACGCTGCTTCCTGCTGGCGTTCCACTCAATTTCCTGCCCCCGGCGACCGAGACGCACCAGTCCGGCCGGAATATACCGCTCAGCCAGTCGCTCAGGATCACGCGCAATCGCAGCCCTGATTTCCGCCCTGTGGCGGGGTGATGAAACGTCGCTCTGAAGGTGAATAATCCACGCTTCCCGGCCTTTTCTCTGGCTCCAGGTAGGGGTGCGTGCTATACAAAACGGGCTGAAAACTGCTTTTGCATTGGGCGCGTGCGCCTCGCCCCTTACCCGGCGGGGCGTTTGCTTATGCAGCTACAGAAGCGGAGGCGGCGGAAGTATCCGTGAGGAACCCGGCAGAGACACGTCTTGCCCGCCCGATCTGCCTTCAATCTCGACAATTCGGGGAACGTCGGCGCGGTCGATGATCCATTCCCGCCCGTGCTGGATGGCAGGATAAACGCCCTCATTCAGACGGCGGTTGATCGTCCGCACCAGGGACATTCAGGCCAGCCTTGGAGAAGACTTCAGACAGGCGTCCGGTGGTCAGTAGGCGAGTGGGTGAAAGCATTGCTCTTGCTGCCTCTTATAGCTGGCAGAGCATCCGGGCCTCCTGCTCCTTTCCGCAAAATCGTCAGTCGGCTGGTTGACGAAAATACAGCATTGAACAAAACTCGCGTTGACATGTGATAGTCAATGCGGGTTTTTTCCTCCGGCTGGTAAGACCAGAAGGGTGGGCCAGAATACTCAGAAAAGCCGTTCCGGGGTGGTAGCCGGGGCGGCTTTTTTTTTTCTGGTAATGACTTACGGAACAGGGGAGCCGCGCCGGTTGCGTTGTGCAATCCGCGTGAATCGGTTCCTTTGATCTGCCCTACATCAGTCATCCAGACACAAT
>NW_026869504.1:0-13237 GCF_023558535.2 Drosophila nasuta
TCAAATATTTCTGACAATTGTGTTTCGTTTTTGCTTCTCTGATGAAAGTTTTGTTGGAAATGTTTTCATTACAAAAGGGTTTCCAGGGACTAAAAGATTCAACGTCACTGATAGAAGCGGCTGCTTCGGGTCATTGTGACATTGTCATAGTGCTGCTCAGGAACAATTTCAATGTGAATGCAAGTTGTGAAAATGGGGACACGGCGCTCATGGTTGCCAGCGCGGGCGGTTATGTTAATGTGGTGAATGCACTGCTAAGCCATGGCGCCAGCGTTAAGGAGCACAATTTGATTGAACATACACCGCTGATGAAGGCCGCATGTGCCGGCCATGTGGAAGTAGCCAAGGTTAGTATCGAGTATCGGCAGTATCGGCAGTAAATTGACCATTGAAAAGTGATTCGAATCCAAGATTTGATTGCAACTGTCCTCAGTGACGAGAATCGAATTAATGATTTCATTATTAGATATCTTATCTGATGTATAGAGTATGTATAAACTACTCTCACCCTTTAATCTGCTTATTAATCTAATGTTTAATGTCTCTCTCATAGGTACTTCTCGAGCGTGGAGCTGAATCAACACCCGTTCCAATGTGCACAACGAGAGTGCATTGTCAGTGGCTAGCTATAAGGGTCATTTTGATTCATTGGTGCGTTTCCTACTGCATGCCGGCGCCGATCACTTGATCGGTCTTTCAGCGGCTTCAACATATGGCCAAGTGGAAGTAGCGCGATTGTTACTGGACTCTGGAGCGCAAGTCAATATTTCCACTTATCCACCGCCATCGCCGCTTGCATGTTCAATTAACAATGGTCACGTTGAGGTTGCCACTCTGCTCATCGAGTTCAGTGCCAACATTAATGGGGCCATTACAAAAGGCTACACGTATCTCATGATGGCAGCTTGCAAGGGGGCGCGAGAATGGTGAACTTACTATTGGAGAGTAAGGCGGATGTGGATGCAAAGAAAGAAAAGGGAGACACGGTGCTGATGATTGCCTGTAAAAGGACATACCGTTGCGGCCAGTGGTGTCATTTTTTTCTGAGCAAAATTGCTGGATCAAAGAAAAACAAGTAAGAAAGCTACAGTCGAGTGTGCTCGACTGTGAAATACCCGCTACCCATTTTGAATAAAAGCAAAATATTGCGGTAATAATCTCAAAATATTAAAAATAAATATGCATGTATTTTCGATCGGGATTTGAACTCGAGCACCACCGACCGGGTGGTTAAAAAAAAGTTTGTATTGTACTTCGAGCGGGTTCGAACTCGGGCACCACAACATGCGCGGTCGCATTGCTTAAGAACCCCTATGCATACAGATGCTAATATAGATGAGCATGTAAGTTAACAAGCATTACTCGCTACTAACTACCCTTGCACGCACGCACGACAAAGTCACATAGCAACCCTCGCAAAGTTCAACGGTTGTGTCTCAAGAGGTTAACGGCTCGTGCTTGGGACATGTTCTGCTGAGAGAGCGTCGACAGATTTGTAGCAAGAACCGTTGCCAGTACTTTTCCACTGCATTGCTTAGCTTTAGTTTTAGTTCTTAGTGTAGTTAGTCTTATATTGAACTCGCACGAGCAAAGCTGAAAATATAATTGCTCCGGCCATAATTGCCGCCAAGAAGACATCAAGCTTTATTATTGCTTCTGCCAGAAGGCGAGCATATTGGGAGAATAAAATCTTCCCAGCAAACAACAAACAACCCAACAACTAACAATCCAACAACTTCCCCGGCAACCTGGAACTGGCGAGACACTGGAGGATACATTCTAATAATTGGCGCCCAACAGATTTAAAATAAAAACCAAGCGACCCAAAAAGAGAAACATGTAAGTGAGCTCTTAGTGTTTTTGACTTCTAATTCTGTTAATAAAGAGATAAGTTCACAAGTGCATTGTAAAACTAGGCCTTGAATTTGTGCTAATTTTTTCGAGTGAAAGTACTATTTTGTTTCTGACCGTTGTGCTGCGTTGTGTATTAATAAGTGCTTAAATTTATGCCCATGAGTTGGGCATATAGAGAGATTAAGCGAGAAATTGATAGCGACGATAGTGAAGAAGCAGGCTTCCGCCCTCAGCAAATACATAGAATCGATACAGAAATGGACACTGAACAGTTAAAGGCTCTAATACAAAGCACAGTTAATGCAGCTCGCGGAGCAAGAACACCGTCTAAGACAACAGTTTGCAGTAGAACTAAATGCTGTCAGATCCCAAGTAGATGCGTTGCAGATAGCTGCACCATGCATCAAGGTATTCGAAAAGGTTTCAATCGATCCAAATGTAAAATGTGAAGTGAGGCTTGACATAATCAAGTCTGTACCGACTTTCGAAGGTGTGCAGAGTGAATATGTGTCATGGAGGCAAGCTGCCTTGGACGCATACGAAATCTTCAGACGTTACAATGGTAGCGAAGCACATTACGAGGCGGTAGCTATTTTACGAAAAAAAATATGCGGAGCAGCTAGATCAGTGTTGACATCACATAACACCGTTCTTAATATGGACGCAATTATTGCGAGATTAGATTGTACCTACGCAGACAAAACGTCTCTGCGCGTACTCAGGCAGCAATTAGAAATGGTCAGGCAAGGTGAATTAGGTTTGATGGAATATTATGACGAGGTTGAGAAAAGCTCACCCTTGTCACCAACAAAATTGTCATGACTTATGATGAGCAAGCTGCCACGATCCTTAATTCTGAGGTTCGAGATGATGCTCTACACGCATTTATTTCAGGTCTTAAGCGATCCCTAAAAGCATTCGTGCTACCAGCTCAGCCTAAAGATTTGCCGTCAGCACTAGCTTTGGCTCGCGAGGCTGAGAATAGCATTGAAAGAAGTGCGTTTGCAGCTTCTTATGCAAAGGTAATCGAAGACCGGGGCAGCATGAAATTAACAAACAGGGAAATCGGCAACAGTCGAAGCCCAATAGAAATCAAGAAAGGAACCCACACTTCATGGGTAAACAGGCTTATAGTAGGACTCAGCAAGAAAATAATCCGAATCCGAAAGGCAAAGAGGGACAATTAAATCAACCTCAGCCCATGGAAGTTGATCCTTCGATGTCCAACTTCCGGCAGCCAACTAACTGGGGCAAAACACAGAATACTTCTGGTTTTGGTGAAGCACAGAAAAGACAAAACACGTCAGAACGGGTTTCCGGACAGAGACGCCAGCGAGTTAATAACATAACCCAAAACGCAAATAATGACCAGAGGTATGCAGACGCGGCCGAAGCTGCGGCCGCAGAGATCGAAGACGATGTCGATTCAAATTATGGAAACGACATGCTACATTTTTAGAGAACGCTCCCAACTGCCGTTCATCGAACGACGGTTGGCTAGCACAAAACTAAAAATTTTGATCGGCACTGGGGCGGCAAAGAACTACGTAAAACCCGTAAAGGAGTTAAAAACGTAACACTTGTCAACACCCCATTCACTGTGAACTCTATACACGGATCCAGTGAGATCAATAGAAAATGTTCAATGAAAATTCTTGGAAAAACAGCACAGTTCTTTATATTAGACACACTTGACGCCTTTGATGCCATAATAGGTTTCGATCTGCTAACGCAGGCGGGCGCCATTCTGAACATGAAAACAAATGTTTAAGCTACGGCAACAGGTGCGAACCGTTGCAATTCCATTCATGTGAAAATGTAAATTTCACTCAAGTGAACGAAATAACAGTCCCCGAAAACATAAGAAACAAGTTCAGGCAGATGATGTCGAGAAGAATTAAAGCGTTTTCGACCTCTAACGAGGCATTACCATTTAACACATCAGTAGTCGCCACAATTCGTACTACGGACAATGATCCAGTATATTCCAGACTGTACCCATACCCAAGCGGGGTGGCAAATTTCGTTAACAACGAAATTGCACAACTGTTGCAAGGAGGCATCATCAGACCGTCAAGGTCTGCGTACAATAGCCCGGCTTGGGTTGTTGACAAAAAAGGAGTAGACGCCGAAGGCAATAAAAATAAGCGACTCGTTATTGACTTCAGAAAGTTAAACGATCGAACCATTGCCGACCGCTACCCAATGCCGAGTATATCAATGATTTTAGCGAATCTAGGAAAAGCTAAATTTTTCACAACCCTTGACCTTAAGTCCGGTTATCATCAGATATACCTGGCAGAGAAGGACCGAGAGAAGACATCATTCTCAGTCAACGGCGGAAATACGAATTCTGACGTCTGCCTTTTGGGTTAAAGAATGCCGGAAGCATTTTCCAAAGAGCTATTGACGACGTGCTTAGAGAACAAATCGGGAAATGTTGCTACGTCTACGTCGACGATGTGATAATTTTCTCAGAAAATGAACATGACCACGTCCAACATATCGACATCATACTCCAGAAGTTATACGAGGCAAACATGAGGGTGTCAAAAGACAAAACCCAGTTTTTCAAAGATTGTGTCGAATATCTTGGGTTCATTGTGGCTAGAAATGGAGCCAAAACGGACCCTGAAAAGTCAAAGCGCTACAGGAATACGTCGAACCGACAAATTTATATGCACTGAGATCGTTTCTTGGACTAGCTAGCTACTATAGAGTTTTCGTGAAAGATTTCGCTTCGATAGCTAGGCCATTGACTAACATGCTCAAAGGCGAAAATGGGTCTGTGAGCAAGCACAGGTCGAGGAAAATTCCAATAGAGTTCGACGATACTCAACGGGATGCATTCCAACGTCTAAGAAACATTTTGGCGTCGGAAAATGTCATATTAATGTACCCAGATTTTAAAAGCCTTTCGATCTAACCACTGACGCTTCGGCGAATGGTATTGGAGCAGTGCTATCTCAGGAAGGGAAACCGATTACAATGATTTCGCGCACATTAAAACAATGCGAAACTCATTATGCTACCAACGAAAGGGAACTCTTGGCCATTGTATGGGCCCTTGGTAAACTGCAGAATTATCTATATGGAACCATAGAATTACGCATTTACACTGACCACCAACCACTAACTTTTGCAGTGTCTGAAAAGAATACTAACGCAAAATTAAAAGGTGGAAGGCATTCATAGAAGAGCACAACGCCAAAATCTTCTATAAGCCAGGAAAGATAATCACGTGGCAGACGCCTTATCACGCCAAAACATCAATGCCTTACAAAACGAGCCCGCATCTGATGTCGCCACCATCCATAGTGAGCAGTCATTAACCTTAACGGTAGAAACTGTTGACCAACCCATAAATGGTTTCAGAAACCAAATGGTTCTTGAAGAAGCACGCTATGCGCTTCATCGGAAAATCGTTATGTTTGGCAGCAAAATGCGCCACATAATACATTTTAATGACAGAAGCCAACTAATTGAAACACTAAAAAGTGCTGTTAATCCAGAGGTGGTCAATGCAATCTATTGCGACTTGCCCACGTTAGCCGCTGTGCAACACGAATTAAAGACACTGTTTCCAGCGACGAAATTTCGACACTGCAAGAGCATTGTCACGGACATAACCAACAAAGACGATCAAATAGAGATTGTCAACTCCGAACACAATCGAGCGCATAGGGCAGCACAAGAAAACGTGAAGCAGATCAGGAAGTATTATTATTTTCCGAAAATGACCAAAATAGCTAATGAAACAGTGCTAAACTGTAGGGTATGCATGAAAGGGAAATATGATAGGCACCCAAAGAAGCAGGAACTTGGTGATACACCCATTCCGGATCACACCGGTGAAAGGCTTCACATCGATATATATTCCACTGATAAAAAGCTCTTCCTAACATGTGTAGATAAATTCTCTAAATTTGCTATTGTACAGCCAATAGTATCGAGGGCGATATCAGATGTAATCATCCCCATATTGCAAGTAGTTAATTTTTTCCAAATACGAAGACTATCTACTGCGATAATGAGGCATCATTTAGTTCAGAAACTGTCACCTCGCTACTGAAAGGCCAATATAACATTGACTTAGTCAACGCTCCTCCGCTCCATAGCTGTTCTAACGGGCAAGTAGAACGGTTCCACAGCACTCTAACGGAGATTGCTAGATGTCTTATGATCGATAGGAAGATCGGTGATACAACGCAAGCAATTCTCAGAGCCACCATAGAATATAATAGGACACTGCATTCAGTAACCGGACAGAGACCGTTGGACGTTATACACGCGGCTCCGGACGAATTACGCCAAGCTATCAGAGACAAGATAACCAAGGCACAACAGGATCAGCTGCGCAGGTGCAACACAGATAGACAGAACAGGGTGTTCGAAGTAGGCGAAACAGTATTCGTCAAGAACAATAAAAGATTAGGAAACAAACTGTCTCCTTTATGTTCCGAAGGGAAGGTACAAGCCGACGTGGGAACGGCGGTGATTATTAAGGGAGGGTGGTCCACAAGGACAACCTTAAGTGATTCAAATGACCAACCAAATCAAGGCAGAACTTCATTCTCACAGGTTCGTCATCATTTTCGCTTTATTAACTGCAACGAAATAGCGGAGCATTAATTAATACAGTAACGCAGAAACAAATTAGCATACTCACGGACACAAACAAAATAGTCCAAGCCAAAAGGGCGAACTCTTAGATGCTCAAAATTTGTTCGAGACTCTGAAATTCAAAACTTAATTCTTGCCAACACTTGCGGAAGTCGATATCATGAATCGCACAATTTTTAATACAAATGATTTGAAGTCAATTTTCGCTAATCAGCTCACAGTCCCAATAGTTAAACTTAGAGTTACATATGTTAGTTAAATACCCTAAAATTAAGAAATTATGTAAGAACGATAATCCTCCCGGTCTACCGAAACCAGACAAATCTCAGATAGCATAGTCGCCGAATGCGTCGATGGAGTCAGTGTTGTCAACAGAGAATTGGCCAACTGTCGCACGCGACCAGCCACTACTACCAACTTCACTAGTGGACGAGGAAATAGTCAGCATTAGCGAACAACATGCTAAAGGCAGAATCGACGATGGCCCTGTTGTATCGTTGGAAGGAGCACACCGCGTCACGTTCGAGTGCGAAGCCAAAATCAACAACAGCAAATACTTGAATCGCAATGCCTTTGCCACTCCTCAACATCACTGGACAAGACCAAATCATGTGCCTCTTGTTGATACACCGGATGAGTGAGCTCTTGCCTTTCTACAATACTGCCACAGAAGACATGCCTCGTTTAAACCAGAATGAGCCATCGGCCAACTCAACGGCACCGAGGACGGTTACGAACTTGAGGGGAGTAGTTAACAAGCATTACTCGCTACTAACTACCCTTGCACGCACGCACGACAAAGTCACATAGCAACCCTCGCAAAGTTCAACGCATGCATGTATTTTCGATCGGGATTTGAACTCGAGCACCACCGACCGGGTGGTTAAAAAAAAAGTTTGTATTGTACTTCGAGCGGGTTCGAACCCGGGCACCACAACATGCGCGGTCGCATTGCTTAAGAACCCCTATGCATACAGATGCTAATATAGATGAGCATGTAAGTTAACAAGCATTACTCGCTACTAACTAGCCTTGCACGCACGCACGACAAAGTCACATAGCAACCCTCGCAAAGTTCAACGGTTGTGTCTCAAGAGGTTAACGGCTCGTGCTTGGGACATGTTCTGCTGAGAGAGCGTCGACAGATTTGTAGCAAGAACCGTTGCCAGTACTTTTCCACTGCATTGCTTAGCTTTAGTTTTAGTTCTTAGTGTAGTTAGTATTATATTGAACTCGCACGAGCAAAGCTGAAAATATAATTGCTCCGGCCATAATTGCCGCCAAGAAGACATCAAGCTTTATTATTGCTTCTGCCAGAAGGCGAGCATATTGGGAGAATAAAATCTTCCCAGCAAACAACAAACAACCCAACAACTAACAATCCAACAACTTCCCCGGCAACCTGGAACTGGCGAGACACTGGAGGATACATTCTAATAATTGGCGCCCAATAGATTTAAAATAAAACCAAGCGACCCAAAAAGAGAAACATGTAAGTGAGCTCTTAGTGTTTTTGACTTCTAATTCTGTTAATAAAGAGATAAGTTCACAAGTGCATTGTAAAACAAGTAAAGAAAGCTACAGTCGAGTGTACTCGACTGTGAGATACCCGCTACCCATTTTGAATAAAAGAAATATATTTTGCGGTATTTTTCTCAAAATATGCTGAATATATACTGAAAAATACTAAAAATATACCAAATGGTATGTTTGGTATATCGATATAGTACCGCATTCAAAATATACCATAGACGGCACAATATACCAGATTGTCAGCCAAAGCAACTAAGACCCCTAGTAAGTAGGCGTTTTGCCCATACAAAAATATTTCTTTTATAACTTCGACAATTTTTATCTGATCGCAACCAAATTTTCAGAAATCATAACTACTATAGTAGTTATTATATATACCAAAATTCGGAACTCTAGCTTTAAAATTACGCTTGTTATTCGATTTTTGTTTTGCGGGGGCGGAAGTGGGCATGGCAAAAATTTGAAACAAACTTGATCTGCGTGCAAACATAACAAATGTTGTCGAAAAAATTATAGCTCTATCTCTTATAGTCTCTGAGATCTAGGTGTTCATACGGACGGACGGACAGACACACAGACGGACAGACGGACATGGCTATATCGTCTCGGCTGTTGACGCTGATCAAGAATATATATACTTTATAGGGTCGGAGATGCCTCCTTCTACCTGTTACATACATTTCCTGCCGGCACAAAGTTATAATACCCTTCTACCCTATGGGTAGCGGGTATAACTAGGCCTTGAATTTGTGCTAATTTTTTCGAGTGAAAGTACTATTTTGTTTCTGACCGTTGTGCTGCGTTGTGTATTAATAAGTGCTTAAATTTACGCCCATGAGTTGGGCATATAGATAGATTAAGCGAGAAATTGATAGCGACGATAGTGAAGAAGCAGGCTTCCGCCCTCAGCAAATACATAGAATCGATACAGAAATGGACACTGAACAGTTAAAGGCTCTAATACAAAGCACAGTTAATGCAGCTCTCGCGAGCAAGAACACCGTCTAAGACAACAGTTTGCAGTAGAACTAAATGCTGTCAGATCCCAAGTAGATGCGTTGCAGATAGCTGCACCATGCATCAAGGTATTCGAAAAGGTTTCAATCGATCCAAATGTAAAATGTGAAGTGAGGCTTGACATAATCAAGTCTGTACCGACTTTCGAAGGTGTGCAGAGTGAATATGTGTCATGGAGGCAAGCTGCCTTGGACGCATACGAAATCTTCAGACGTTACAATGGTAGCGAAGCACATTACGAGGCGGTAGCTATTTTACGAAATAAAATATGCGGAGCAGCTAGATCAGTGTTGACATCACATAACACCGTTCTTAATATGGACGCAATTATTGCGAGATTAGATTGTACCTAAGCAGACAAAACGTCTCTGCGCGTACTCAGGCAGCAATTAGAAATGGTCAGGCAAGGTGAATTAGGTTTGATGGAATATTATGACGAGGTTGAGAAAAAGCTCACCCTTGTCACCAACAAAATTGTCATGACTCATGATGAGCAAGCTGCCACGATCCTTAATTCTGAGGTTCGAGATGATGCTCTACACGCATTTATTTCAGGTCTTAAGCGATCCCTAAAAGCATTCGTGCTACCAGCTCAGCCTAAAGATTTGCCGTCAGCACTAGCTTTGGCTCGCGAGGCTGAGAATAGCATTGAAAGAAGTGCGTTTGCAGCTTCTTATGCAAAGGTAATCGAAGACCGGGGCAGCATGAAAGTAACAAACAGGGAAATCGGCAACAGTCGAAGCCCAATAGAAATCAAGAAAGGAACCCACACTTCATGGGTAAACAGGCTTATAGTAGGACTCAGCAAGAAAATAATCCGAATCCGAAAGGCAAAGAGGGACAATTAAATCAACCTCAGCCCATGGAAGTTGATCCTTCGATGTCCAACTTCCGGCAGCCAACTAACTGGGGCAAAACACAGAATACTTCTGGTTTTGGTGAAGCACAGAAAAGACAAAACACGTCAGAACGGGTTTCCGGACAGAGACGCCAGCGAGTTAATAACATAACCCAAAACGCAAATAATGACCAGAGGTATGCAGACGCGGCCGAAGCTGCGGCCGCAGAGATCGAAGACGATGTCGATTCAAATTATGGAAACGACATGCTACATTTTTTAGAGAACGCTCCCAACTGCCGTTCATCGAACGACGGTTGGCTAGCACAAAACTAAAATTTTGATCGGCACTGGGGCGGCAAAGAACTACGTAAAACCCGTAAAGGAGTTAAAAACGTAACACTTGTCAACACCCCATTCAATTTGAACTCTATACACGGATCCAGTGAGATCAATAGAAAATGTTCAATGAAAATTCTTGGAAAAACAGCACAGTTCTTTATATTAGACACACTTGACGCCTTTGATGCCATAATAGGTTTCGATCTGCTAACGCAGGCGGGCGCCATTCTGAACATGAAAAACAAATGTTTAAGCTACGGCAACAGGTGCGAACCGTTGCAATTCCATTCATGTGAAAATGTAAATTTCACTCAAGTGAACGAAATAACAGTCCCCGAAAACATAAGAAACAAGTTCAGGCAGATGATGTCGAGAAGAATTAAAGCGTTTTCGACCTCTAACGAGGCATTACCATTTAACACATCAGTAGTCGCCACAATTCGTACTACGGACAATGATCCAGTATATTCCAGACTGTACCCATACCCAAGCGGGGTGGCAGATTTCGTTAACAACGAAATTGCACAACTGTTGCAAGGAGGCATCATCAGACCGTCAAGGTCTGCGTACAATAGCCCGGCTTGGGTTGTTGACAAAAAGGAGTAGACGCCGAAGGCAATAAAATAAGCGACTCGTTATTGACTTCAGAAAGTTAAACGATCGAACCATTGCCGACCGCTACCCAATGCCGAGTATATCAATGATTTTAGCGAATCTAGGAAAAGCTAAATTTTTCACAACCCTTGACCTTAAGTCCGGTTATCATCAGATATACCTGGCAGAGAAGGACCGAGAGAAGACATCATTCTCAGTCAACGGCGGGAAATACGAATTCTGACGTCTGCCTTTGGGTTAAAGAATGCCGGAAGCATTTTCCAAAGAGCTATTGACGACGTGCTTAGAGAACAAATCGGGAAATGTTGCTACGTCTACGTCGACGATGTGATAATTTTCTCAGAAAATGAACATGACCACGTCCAACATATCGACATCATACTCCAGAAGTTATACGAGGCAAACATGAGGGTGTCAAAGACAAAACCCAGTTTTCAAAGATTGTGTCGAATATCTTGGGTTCATTGTGGCTAGAAATGGAGCCAAAACGGACCCTGAAAAGTCAAAGCGCTACAGGAATACGTCGAACCGACAAATTTATATGCACTGAGATCGTTTCTTGGACTAGCTAGCTACTATAGAGTTTTCGTGAAAGATTTCGCTTCGATAGCTAGGCCATTGACTAACATGCTCAAAGGCGAAAATGGGTCTGTGAGCAAGCACAGGTCGAGGAAAATTCCAATAGAGTTCGACGATACTCAACGGGATGCATTCCAACGTCTAAGAAACATTTTGGCGTCGGAAAATGTCATATTAATGTACCCAGATTTTAAAAGCCTTTCGATCTAACCACTGACGCTTCGGCGAATGGTATTGGAGCAGTGCTATCTCAGGAAGGAAACCGATTACAATGATTTCGCGCACATTAAAACAATGCGAAACTCATTATGCTACCAACGAAAGGGAACTCTTGGCCATTGTATGGGCCCTTGGTAAACTGCAGAATTATCTATATGGAACCATAGAATTACGCATTTACACTGACCACCAACCACTAACTTTTGCAGTGTCTGAAAAGAATACTAACGCAAAAATTAAAAGGTGGAAGGCATTCATAGAAGAGCACAACGCCAAAATCTTCTATAAGCCAGGGAAAGATAATCACGTGGCAGACGCCTTATCACGCCAAAACATCAATGCCTTACAAAACGAGCCCGCATCTGATGTCGCCACCATCCATAGTGAGCAGTCATTAACCTTAACGGTAGAAACTGTTGACCAACCCATAAATGGTTTCAGAAACCAAATGGTTCTTGAAGAAGCACGCTATGCGCTTCATCGGAAAATCGTTATGTTTGGCAGCAAAATGCGCCACATAATACATTTTAATGACAGAAGCCAACTAATTGAAACACTAAAAAGTGCTGTTAATCCAGAGGTGGTCAATGCAATCTATTGCGACTTGCCCACGTTAGCCGCTGTGCAACACGAATTAAAGACACTGTTTCCAGCGACGAAATTTCGACACTGCAAGAGCATTGTCACGGACATAACCAACAAAGACGATCAAATAGAGATTGTCAACTCCGAACACAATCGAGCGCATAGGGCAGCACAAGAAAACGTGAAGCAGATCAGGAAGTATTATTATTTTCCGAAAATGACCAAAATAGCTAATGAAACAGTGCTAAACTGTAGGGTATGCATGAAAGGGAAATATGATAGGCACCCAAAGAGACAGGAACTTGGTGATACACCCATTCCGGATCACACCGGTGAAAGGCTTCACATCGATATATATTCCACTGATAAAAAGCTCTTCCTAACATGTGTAGATAAATTCTCTAAATTTGCTATTGTACAGCCAATAGTATCGAGGGCGATATCAGATGTAATCATCCCCATATTGCAAGTAGTCAATTTTTTTCCAAATACGAAGACTATCTACTGCGATAATGAGGCATCATTTAGTTCAGAAACTGTCACCTCGCTACTGAAAGGCCAATATAACATTGACTTAGTCAACGCTCCTCCGCTCCATAGCTGTTCTAACGGGCAAGTAGAACGGTTCCACAGCACTCTAACGGAGATTGCTAGATGTCTTATGATCGATAGGAAGATCGGTGATACAACGCAAGCAATTCTCAGAGCCACCATAGAATATAATAGGACACTGCATTCAGTAACCGGACAGAGACCGTTGGACGTTATACACGCGGCTCCGGACGAATTACGCCAAGCTATCAGAGACAAGATAACCAAGGCACAACAGGATCAGTTGCGCAGGTGCAACACAGATAGACAGAACAGGGTGTTCGAAGTAGGCGAAACAGTATTCGTCAAGAACAATAAAAGATTAGGAAACAAACTGTCTCCTTTATGTTCCGAAGGGAAGGTACAAGCCGACGTGGGAACGGCGGTGATTATTAAGGGAGGGTGGTCCACAAGGACAACCTTAAGTGATTCAAATGACCA
>NW_026869505.1:0-15593 GCF_023558535.2 Drosophila nasuta
TCTGTATGCAAGAGTCACTGCGATAGCTCTATTGGTAGAGTGCAAGCATATTACTGTTGCGGTAGTCGGGGACTCGGGTTCGAGCCCGCTCGGGGTACAAAATTTGTATACCCGCTACCCATAGGGTAGAAGGGTATTATAACTTTGTGCCGGCAGGAAATGTATGTAACAGGTAGAAGGAGGCATCTCCGACCCTATAAAGTATATATATTCTTGATCAGCGTCAACAGCCGAGACGATCTAGCCATGTCCGTCTGTCCGTATGAACACCTAGATCTCAGAGACTATAAAGAGAGAGCTATAATTTTTTCGACAGCATTTGTTATGTTTGCACGCAGATCAAGTTTGTTTCAAATTTTTGCCACGCCCACTTTCGCCACGCAAATCAAAAATCGATTAACAAGCGTAATTGTAACGCTAGAGTTGCGAATTTTAGTATATACAATAATAACTATAGCATTTATGATTGCTGAAAATTTGGTTGCGATCAGATACAAATTGTAGAAGTTATTAAAGAAATAGTTTTGTATGGGTAAAAACGCTTTCTATGTATGTGTTGTATGTATGCGTATACGTATATACATGCTCGCCTCTATATTTGTATCTGTATGCAAGAGGCACTGCGATAGCTTTATTGGTAGAGTGCAAGCATATTACTGTTGCAGTAGTCGGGGACTCGGGTTCGAGCCCGCTAGGGGTACAAAAATTTTTTTTATACCCGCTACCCATAGGGTAGAAGGGTATTATAACTTTGTGCCGGCAGGAAATGTATGTAACAGGTAGAAGGAGGCATCTCCGACCCTATAAAGTATGTATATTCTTGATCAGCGTCAACAGCAGAGACGATCTAGCCATGTCCGTCTGCCCGTCTGTCCGTATGAACACCTAGATCTCAGAGACTATAAGAGATAGAGCTATAATTTTTTTCGACACCATTTGTTATGTTTGCACGCAGATCAAGTTTGTTTCAAATTTTTGCCACGCCCACTTTCGCCCCGCAAATCAAAAATCGAATAACAAGCGTAATTGTAACGCTAGAGTTGCGAATTTTGGTATATACAATAATAACTATAGCATTTATGATTGCTGAAAATTTGGTTGCGATCAGATAAAAATTGTATAAGTTATTAAAGAAATAGTTTTGTATGGGCAAAAACGCTTTTATGTATGTGTTGTATGTATGCGTATACGTATATACATGCTCGCCTCTATATTTGTATCTGTATGAAAGAGGCACTGCGATAGCTCTATTGGTAGAGTGCAAGCATATTACTGTTGCGGTAGTCGGGGACTCGAGTTCGAGCCCGCTCGGGGTACAAAATTTTTTTTTATACCCGCTACCCATAGGGTAGAAGGGTATTATAACTTTGTGCCGGCAGGAAATGTATGTAACAGGTAGAAGGAGGCATCTCCGACCCTATAAAGTATATATATTCTTGATCAGCGTTAACAGCCGAGACGATCTAGCCATCTCCGTCTGTCCGTCTGTCCGTATGAACACCTAGATCTCAGAGACTATAAGAGAGAGAGCTATAATTTTTTCGACAGCATTTGTTATGTTTGCACGCAGATCAAGTTTGTTTCAAATTTTGCCACGCCCACTTCCGCCTCCGCAAATCAAAAATCGAATAACAAGCGTAATTGTAACGCTAGAGTTGCGAATTTTGGTATATACAATAATAACTATAGCATTTATGATTGCTGAAAATTTGGTTGCGATCAGATACAAATTGTAGAAGTTATTAAAGAAATAGTTTTGTATGGGCAAAAACGCTTTCTATGTATGTGTTGTATGTATGCGTATACGTATATACATGCTCGCCTCTATATTTGTATCTGTATGCAAGAGGCACTGCGATAGCTTTATTGGTAGAGTGCAAGCATATTACTGTTGCAGTAGTCGGGGTCTCTGGTTCGAGCCCGCTCGGGGTACAAAATTTTTTTTATACCCGCTAACCATAGGGTAGAAGGGTATTATAACTTTGTGCCGGCAGGAAATGTATGTAACAGGTAGAAGGAGGCATCTCCGACCCTATAAAGTATATATATTCTTGATCAGCGTCAACAGCCGAGACGATCTAGCCATGTCCGTCTGTCCGTCTGTCCGTATGAACACCTAGATCTCAGAGACTATAAGAGATAGAGCTATAATTTTTTTTCGACAGCATTTGTTATGTTTGCACGCAGATCAAGTTTGTTTCAAATTTTGCCACGCCCACTTCCGCCCCGCAAATCAAAAATCGAATAACAAGCGTAATTGTAACGCTAAAGTTGCGAATTTTGGTATATACAATAATAACTATAGCATTTATGATTGCTGAAAATTTGGTTGCGATCAGATAAAAATTGTAGAAGTTATTAAAGAAATAGTTTTGTATGGGCAAAAACGCTTTCTATGTATGTGTTGTATGTATGCGTATACGTATATACATGGTCGCCTCTATATTTGTATCTGTATGCAAGAGTCACTGCGATAGCTCTATTGGTAGAGTGCAAGCATATTACTGTTGCGGTAGTCGGGGACTCGGGTTCGAGCCCGCTCGGGGTACAAAATTTTTATACCCGCTACCCATAGGGTAGAAGGGTATTATAACTTTGTGCCGGCAGGAAATGTATGTAACAGGTAGAAGGAGGCATCTCCGACCCTATAAAGTATATATATTCTTGATCAGCGTCAACAGCCGAGACGATCTAGCCATGTCCGTCTGTCCGTCTGTCCGTCTGTCCGTATGAACACCTAGATCTCAGAGACTATAAGAGAGAGAGCTATAATTTTGTTCGACAGCATTTGTTATGTTTGCACGCAGATCAAGTTTGTTTCAAATTTTTGCCACGCCCACTTTCGCCACGCAAATCAAAAATCGATTAACAAGCGTAATTGTAACGCTAGAGTTGCGAATTTTAGTATATACAATAATAACTATAGCATTTATGATTGCTGAAAATTTGGTTGCGATCAGATACAAATTGTAGAAGTTATTAAAGAAATAGTTTTGTATGGGCAAAAACGCTTTCTATGTATGTGTTGTATGTATGCGTATACGTATATACATGCTCGCCTCTATATTTGTATCTGTATGCAAGAGGCACTGCGATAGCTTTATTGGTAGAGTGCAAGCATATTACTGTTGCAGTAGTCGGGGACTCGGGTTCGAGCCCGCTCGGGGTACAAAAATTTTTTATACCCGCTACCCATAGGGTAGAAGGGTATTATAACTTTGTGCCGGCAGGAAATGTATGTAACAGGTAGAAGGAGGCATCTCCGACCCTATAAAGTATATATATTCTTGATCAGCGTCAACAGCCGAGACGATCTAGCCATGTCCGTCTGTCCGTCTGTCCGTATGAACACCTAGATCTCAGAGACTATAAGAGATAGAGCTATAATTTTTTCGACAGCATTTGTTATGTTTGCACGCAGATCAAGTTTGTTTCAAATTTTTGCCACGCCCACTTTCGCCCCGCAAATCAAAAAATCGAATAACAAGCGTAATTGTAACGCTAGAGTTGCGAATTTTGGTATATACAATAATAACTATAGCATTTATGATTGCTGAAAATTTGGTTGCGATCAGATGAAAATTGTAGAAGTTATTAAAGAAATAGTTTTGTATGGGCAAAAACGCTTTCTATGTATGTGTTGTATGTATGCGTATACGTATATACATGCTCGCCTCTATATTTGTATCTGTATGAAAGAGGCACTGCGATAGCTCTATTGGTAGAGTGCAAGCATATTACTGTTGCGGTAGTCGGGGACTCGGGTTCGAGCCCGCTCGGGGTACAAAATTTTTTATACCCGCTACCCATAGGGTAGAAGGGTATTATAACTTTGTGCCGGCAGGAAATGTATGTAACAGGTAGAAGGAGGCATCTCCGACCCTATAAAGTATATATATTCTTGATCAGCGTCAACAGCCGAGACGATCTAGCCATGTCCGTCTGTCCGTCTGTCCGTATGAACACCTAGATCTCAGAGACTATAAGAGAGAGAGCTATAATTTTTTCGACAGCATTTGTTATGTTTGCACGCAGATCAAGTTTGTTTCAAATTTTTGCCACGCCCACTTCCGCCCCGCAAATCAAAAATCGAATAACAAGCGTAATTGTAACGCTAGAGTTGCGAATTTTGGTATATACAATAATAACTATAGCATTTATGATTGCTGAAAATTTGGTTGCGATCAGATAAAATTGTAGAAGTTATTAAAGAAATAGTTTTGTATGGGCAAAAACGCTTTCTATGTATGTGTTGTATGTATGCGTATACGTATATACATGCTCGCCTCTATATTTGTATCTGTATGAAAGAGGCACTGCGATAGCTCTATTGGTAGAGTGCAAGCATATTACTGTTGCGGTAGTCGGGGACTCGGGTTCGAGCCCGCTCGGGGTACAAAATTTTTTTTATACCCGCTACCCATAGGGTAGAAGGGTATTATAACTTTGTGCCGGCAGGAAATGTATGTAACAGGTAGAAGGAGGCATCTCCGACCCTATAAAGTATATATATTCTTGATCAGCGTCAACAGCCGAGACGATCTAGCCATGTCCGTCTGTCCGTCTGTCCGTCTGTGTGTCTGTGTGTCCGTCTGTCCGTATGAACACCTAGATCTCAGAGACTATAAGAGATAGAGCTATAATTTTTTTCGACAGCATTTGTTATGTTTGCACGCAGATCAAGTTTGTTTCAAATTTTTGCCACGCCCACTTCCGCCCCGCAAATCAAAAAATCGAATAACAAGCGTAATTGTAAAGTTAGAGTTGCGAATTTTGGTATATATAATAATAACTATAGTATTTATGATTGCTGAAAATTTGGTTGCGATCAGATGAAAATTGTAGAAGTTATTAAAGAAATAGTTTTGTATGGGCAAAAACGCTACTTCTAGGGTTGTTGCTTTAGATGACAATCTGTATGTATGCGTCTATGGTATATTTTACATGCTCTATATCAATATACCAAATATTGTATTTGTATATTTTTAGTATTTTTGCAGTATATTCGGTATATATTGGTAGAGTGCAAGCATATTACTGTTGCAAAATGGGTAGTCGGGGACTCGGGTTCGAGCCCGCTCGGGGTACAAAACTTGTTTTTATACCCGCTACCCATAGGGTAGAAGGGTATTATAACTTTGTGCCGGCAGGAAATGTATGTAACAGGTAGAAGGAGGCATCTCCGACCCTATAAAGTATATATATTCTTGATCAGCGTCAACAGCCGAGACGATCTAGCCATGTCCGTCTGTCCGTCTGTCCGTATGAACACCTAGATCTCAGAGACTATAAGAGAGAGAGCTATAATTTTTTCGACAGCATTTGTTATGTTTGCGCGCAGATCAAGTTTGTTTCAAATTTTTGCCACGCCCACTTCCGCCTCCGCAAATCAAAAATCGAATAACAAGCGTAATTGTAACGCTAGAGTTGCGAATTTTGGTATATACAATAATAACTATAGCATTTATGATTGCTGAAAATTTGGTTGCGATCAGATACAAATTGTAGAAGTTATTAAAGAAATAGTTTTGTATGGGCAAAAACGCTTTCTATGTATGTGTTGTATGTATGCGTATACGTATATACATGCTCGCCTCTATATTTATATCTGTATGCAAGAGGCACTGCGATAGCTTTATTGGTAGAGTGCAAGCATATTACTGTTGCAGTAGTCGGGGACTCTGGTTCGAGCCCGCTCGGGGTACAAAATTTTTTATACCCGCTACCCATAGGGTAGAAGGGTATTATAACTTTGTGCCGGCAGGAAATGTATGTAACAGGTAGAAGGAGGCATCTCCGACCCTATAAAGTATATATATTCTTGATCAGCGTCAACAGCCGAGACGATCTAGCCATGTCCGTCTGTCCGTCTGTCCGTATGAACACCTAGATCTCAGAGACTATAAGAGATAGAGCTATAATTTTTTCGACAGCATTTGTTATGTTTGCACGCAGATCAAGTTTGTTTCAAATTTTGCCACGCCCACTTCCGCCCCGCAAATCAAAAATCGAATAACAAGCGTAATTGTAACGCTAGAGTTGCGAATTTTGGTATATACAATAATAACTATAGCATTTATGATTGCTGAAAATTTGGTTGCGATCAGATAAAAATTGTCGTAGTTATTAAAGAAATAGTTTTGTATGGGCAAAAACGCCTACTTACTGGGTCTTAGTTACTTTGTCTGACAATCTGGTATATTGTGCCGTCTATGGTATATTTTGAATGCGGTACTATATGGATATACCACATATACCATTTGGTATATTTTTAGCATTTTTGTAGAATATTTGGTATATTTTTGAAATATACCGCAAAATATATTGCATTTATTCAAAATGGGTAGGGTATCTCACAGTCGAGTACACTCGACTGTAGCTTTCTTACTTGTTTTTATATACCCGCTACCCATAGGGTAGAAGGGTATTATAACTTTGTGCCGGCAGGAAATGTATGTAACAGGTAGAAGGAGGCATCTCCGACCCTATAAAGTATGTATATTATAATCAATCATATTTTGTATGGGCTAAAAACGCTTTCTATGTATGTGTTGTATGTATGCGTATACGTATATACATGCTCGCCTCTATATTTGTATCTGTATGCAAGAGGCACTGCGATAGCTTTATTGGTAGAGTGCAAGCATATTACTGTTGCAGTAGTCGGGGACTCGGGTTCGAGCCCGCTCGGGGTACAAAAATTTTTATACCCGCTACCCATAGGGTAGAAGGGTATTATAACTTTGTGCCGGCAGAAAATGTATGTAACAGGTAGAAGGAGGCATCTCCGACCCTATAAAGTATATATATTCTTGATCAGCGTCAACAGCCGAGACGATCTAGCCATGTCCGTCTGTCCGTCTGTGTGTCTGTGTGTCTGTCCGTCCGTAAGATACACCTTGCGATCTCAGAGACTATAAGAGATAGAGCTATAATTTTTTTTCGACCCGATACCCATAGGGTAGAAGGGTATTATAACTTTGTGCCGGCAGGAAATGTATGTAACAGGTAGAAGGAGGCATCTCCGACCCTATAAAGAATATATATTCTTGATCAGCGTCAACAGCCGAGACGATCTAGCCATGTCCGTCTGTCCGTCTGTCCGTATGAACACCTAGATCTCAGAGACTATAAGAGATAGAGCTATAATTTTTTCGACAGCATTTGTTATGTTTGCACGCAGATCAAGTTTGTTTCAAATTTTTGCCACGCCCACTTCCGCCCCGCAAATCAAAAATCGAATAACAAGCGTAATTGTAACGCTAGAGTTGCGAATTTTGGTATATACAATAATTACTATAGTAGTTATGATTGCTGAAAATTTGGTTGCGATCAGATAAAAATTGTCGTAGTTATTAAAGAAATACTTTTGTATGGGCAAAAACGCCTACTTACTAGGGTCTTAGTTACTTTGTCTGACAATCTGGTATATTGTGCCGTCTATGCGTATATTTAGATGCGTCTATGGTATATTTTGAATGCGGTACTATATGGATATACCACATATACCATTTGGTATATTTTTAGCTTTTTTGTAGAATATTTGGTATATTTTGAAGAAATATACCGCAAAATATATTGCATTTATTCAAAATGGGTAGCAGGTATCTCACAGTCGAGTACACTCGACTGTAGCTATTCTTACTTAATTTTTTATACCCGCTACCCATAGGGTAGAAGGGTATTATAACTTTGTGCCGGCACTTTCGCCCCGCAAATGTATGTAACAGGTAGAAGGAGGCATCTCCGACCCTATAAATAGCATTTATATGTATATTATAATCAATCATATTTTGTATGGGCAAAAACGCTTTCTATGTATGTGTTGTATGTATGCGTATACGTATATACATGCTCGCCTCTATATTTGTATCTGTATGCAAGAGGCACTGCGATAGCTTTATTGGTAGAGTGCAAGCATATTACTGTTGCAGTAGTCGGGGACTCGGGTTCGAGCCCGCTCGGGGTACAAAATTTTTATACCCGCTACCCATAGGGTAGAAGGGTATTATAACTTTGTGCCGGCAGGAAATGTATGTAACAGGTAGAAGGAGGCATCTCCGACCCTATAAAGTATATATATTCTTGATCAGCGTCAACAGCCGAGACGATCTAGCCATGTCCGTCTGTGTCCGTCTGTCCGTATGAACACCTAGATCTCAGAGACTATAAGAGATAGAGCTATAATTTTTTCGACACCATTTGTTATGTTTGCACGCAGATCAAGTTTGTTTCAAATTTTTGCCACGCCCACTTTCGCCCCGCAAATCAAAAATCGAATAACAAGCGTAATTGTAACGCTAGAGTTGCGAATTTTGGTATATACAATAATAACTATAGCATTTATGATTGCTGAAAATTTGGTTGCGATCAGATAAAAATTGTAGAAGTTATTAAAGAAATAGTTTTGTATGGGCAAAACGCCTACTTACTAGGGGTCTTAGTTACTTTGTCTGACAATCTGGTATATTGTGCCGTCTATGGTATATTTTGAATGCGGTACTATATGGATATACCACATATACCATTTGGTATATTTTTAGCATTTTTGTAGCGTATATTTTGAGAAATATACCGCAAAATATATTGCATTTATTCAAAATGGGTAGCGGGTATCTCACAGTCGAGTACACTCGACTGTAGCTTTACTTGTTTTTATATACCCGCTACCCATAGGGTAGAAGGGTATTATAACTTTGTGCCGGCAGGAAATGTATAACAGGTAGAAGGAGGCATCTCCGACCCTATAGTATGTATATTATAATCAATCATATTTTGTATGGGCAAAAAATCTATGTATGTGTTGTATGTATGCGTATACGTATATACATGCTCGCCCTATATTTGTATCTGTATTCAAGAGGCAGCGTAGCTTTATTGGTAGAGTGACGCATATTAGTTGCAGTAGTCGGGGACTGTTCGAGTCCGTCGGGGTATGAACACCTAGATCTCAGAGACTATAAGAGAGAGAGCTATAATTTTTTCGACAGCATTTGTTATGTTTGCACGCAGATCAAGTTTGTTTCAAATTTTTGCCACGCCCACTTTCGCCCACGCAAATCAAAAATCGAATAACAAGCGTAATTGTAACGCTAGAGTTGCGAATTTTGGTATATACAATAATAACTATAGCATTTATGATTGCTGAAAATTTGGTTGCGATCAGATAAAAATTGTAGAAGTTATTAAAGAAATAGTTTTGTATGGGCAAAAACGCTTTCTTGTATATGCGTATACGTATATACATGCTCGCCTCTATATTTGTATCTGTATGAAAGAGGCACTGCGATAGCTCTATTGGTAGAGTGCAAGCATATTACTGTTGCGGTAGTCGGGGACTCGGGTTCGAGCCCGCTCGGGGTACAAAATTTTTTATACCCGCTACCCATAGGGTAGAAGGGTATTATAACTTTGTGCCGGCAGGAAATGTATGTAACAGGTAGAAGGAGGCATCTCCGACCCTATAAAGTATATATATTCTTGATCAGCGTCAACAGCCGAGACGATCTAGCCATGTCCGTCTGTCCGTCTGTCCGTATGAACACCTAGATCTCAGAGACTATAAGAGATAGAGCTATAATTTTTTCGACAGCATTTGTTATGTTTGCACGCAGATCAAGTTTGTTTCAAATTTTTGCCACGCCCACTTCCGCCCCGCAAATCAAAAATCGAATAACAAGCGTAATTGTAACGCTAGAGTTGCGAATTTTGGTATATACAATAATAACTATAGCATTTATGATTGCTGAAAATTTGGTTGCGATCAGATAAAAATTGTAGAAGTTATTAAAGAAATAGTTTTGTATGGGCAAAAACGCCTACTTACTAGGGTCTTAGTTACTTTGTCTGACAATCTGGTATATTGTGCCGTCTATGGTATATTTTGAATGCGGTACTATATGGATATACCACATATACCATTTGGTATATTTTTAGCATTTTTGTAGAATATTTGGTATATTTTGAGAAATATACCGCAAAATATATTGCATTTATTCAAAATGGGTAGTCGGGTATCTCACAGTCGAGTACACTCGACTGTAGCTTTCTCTTACTTGTTTTTTTATACCCGCTACCCATAGGGTAGAAGGGTATTATAACTTTGTGCCGGCAGGAAATGTATGTAACAGGTAGAAGGAGGCATCTCCGACCCTATAAAGTATGTATATTCTTAATCAGCGTCAACAGCCGATATTTTGTATGGGCCAAAACGCTTTCTATGTGTGTTGTATGTATGCGTATCTCGTATATACATGAGATAGAGCTATATTTGTCGATCTGTATGTTAAGAGGCACTGCAGATCAAGTTTTATTGGTAGAGTGCAAGCATATTACTGTTGCAGTAGTCGGGGACAAGGGTTCGAGTAACGCTAGAGTTGCGAAAATTTATATACCCGCTACCCATAGGGTAGAAGATTATGATAACTTGGTGCCGGCAGATAAATGTATGTAACAGGTAGAAGGAGGCATCTCCGACCCTATAAAGCTTTCTATATATTCTTGTATCAGCGTCAACAGCCGATACGATCTAGCCTCTATATTTGTATCTGTCCGTCTGTGGCACTGTGTGTCTGTCCGTCCGTATGATACACTGTTGATCTCGGAGACTCGGGTTCGAGCCCGCTCGGGCTATAATTTTTTTTTATACCCGCTACCCATAGGGTAGAAGGGTATTATAACTTTGTGCCGGCAGGAAATGTATGTAACAGGTAGAAGGAGGCATCTCCGACCCTATAAAGTATATATATTCTTGATCAGCGTCAACAGCCGAGACGATCTAGCCATGTCCGTCTGTCCGTCTGTCCGTATGAACACCTAGATCTCAGAGACTATAAGAGATAGAGCTATAATTTTTTCGACAGCATTTGTTATGTTTGCACGCAGATCAAGTTTGTTTCAAATTTTGCCACGCCCACTTCCGCCCCGCAAATCAAAAAATCGAATAACAAGCGTAATTGTAACGCTAGAGTTGCGAATTTTGGTATATACAATAATAACTATAGCATTTATGATTGCTGAAAATTTGGTTGCGATCAGATAAAATTGTAGAAGTTATTAAAGAAATAGTTTTGTATGGGCAAAAACGCTTTCTATGTATGTGTTGTATGTATGCGTATACGTATATACATGCTCGCCTCTATATTTGTATCTGTATGAAAGAGGCACTGCGATAGCTCTATTGGTAGAGTGCAAGCATATTACTGTTGCGGTAGTCGGGGACTCGGGTTCGAGCCCGCTCGGGGTACAAAATTTTTTATACCCGCTACCCATAGGGTAGAAGGGTATTATAACTTTGTGCCGGCAGGAAATGTATGTAACAGGTAGAAGGAGGCATCTCCGACCCTATAAAGTATATATATTCTTGATCAGCGTCAACAGCCGAGACGATCATATTTTGTATGGGCAAAAACGCTTTCTATGTATGTGTTGTATGTATGCGATACGTATATAACATGCTCGAGCTCTATATTTGTATCTGTACAGCAAGATGTTTGCACTGCGATAGATTTATTGGTTTCAAAGTGCAACGCATATTACGCCCCGCAGTAGTCAAAAAATCGAATAACAAGCGGTTCGAGCCCGCTCGAGTTGCGAATTTTTTTATACCCGCTACCCATAGGGTAGAAGGGTATTATAACTTTGTGCCGGCAGAAAATGTATGTAACAGGTAGAAGGAGGCATCTCCGACCCTATAAAGTATATATATTCTTGATCAGCGTCAACAGCCGAGACGATCTAGCCATGTCCGTCTGTCCGTCTGTGTGTCTGTGTGTCTGTCCGTCCGTATGAACACCTAGATCTCAGAGACTATAAGAGATAGAGCTATAATTTTTTCGACAGCATTTGTTATGTTTGCACGCAGATCAAGTTTGTTTCAAATTTTGCCACGCCCACTTCCGCCCCGCAAATCGAAAAATCGAATAACAAGCGTAATTGTAACGCTAGAGTTGCGAATTTTGGTATATACAATAAGTACTATAGCATTTATGATTGCTGAAAATTTGGTTGCGATCAGATAAAAATTGTTTAGTTATTAAAGAAATAGGGTAGATGGGTATTAAAACTTTGTGCCGGCTAGGAAATGTATGTAACAGGTAGAAGGAGGCATCTCCGACCCTATAAAGTATATGGTATATCTTGATCAGCGGTACTATATGGACGATCATATACCATGGTCCGTCTGTCCGTTTGTAGTCCGTATGAACACCTAGATCTCAGAGACTATAAGAAATAGACCGCAATAATTTTTTCGACAGCATTTGTTATGTTTGGGTAGATCAAGTATCTTTCAAATTTTTGCCACGCCCACTTCCGCCCCGCAAATCAAAAATCGAATAACAAGCGTAATTGTAATCTCGACTGAGAGCTTTCTATACTCGTTTTTTATATAGAGTTACCCGAATTTGTGCCGGCATAAACAATAAGGTAAGAAGGAGCATTTATGATTGCTGAAAATTTGGTTGCGATCAGATAAAAATTGTAGAAGTTATTAAAGAAATAGTTTTGTATGGGCAAAAACGCTTTCTATGTATGTGTTGTATGTATGCGTATACGTATATACATGCTCGCCTCTATATTTGTATCTGTATGAAAGAGGCACTGCGATAGCTCTATTGGTAGAGTGCAAGCATATTACTGTTGCGGTAGTCGGGGACTCGGGTTCGAGCCCGCTCGGGGTACAAAATTTTTATACCCGCTACCCATAGGGTAGAAGGGTATTATAACTTTGTGCCGGCAGGAAATGTATGTAACAGGTAGAAGGAGGCATCTCCGACCCTATAAAGTATATATATTCTTGATCAGCGTCAACAGCCGAGACGATCTAGCCATGTCCGTCTGTCCGTCTGTCTGTGTGTCTGTCCGTCCGTATGAACACCTAGATCTCAGAGACTATAAGAGATAGAGCTATAATTTTTTTCGACAGCATTTGTTATGTTTGCACGCAGATCAAGTTTGTTTCAAATTTTTGCCACGCCCACTTCCGCCCCCGCAAATCAAAAATCGAATAACAAGCGTAATTGTAACGCTAGAGTTGCGAATTTTGGTATATACAATAATAACTATAGTATTTATGATTGCTGAAAATTTGGTTGCGATCAGATAAAAATTGTAGAAGTTATTAAAGAAATAGTTTTGTATGGGCAAAAACGCCTACTTACTATGGGTCTTAGTTACTTTGTCTGACAATCTGGTATATTGTGCCGTCTATGGTATATTTTGAATGCGGTACTATATGGATATACTCACATATACCGCTTTGGTATAGGTAGAAGGGTTTTTAGCAGGAAATTGTAGAATATTTGGTATATTTTGAGAAATATACCGCGAGACGATCTAGCCATTTATTCAAAATGTCCGTATGAACACCTAGATCTCAGAGACAGAGAGAGCTATAATTTTTTCGACACATTTGTTATGTTTGCACTTAGATCAAGTTTTTTCAAATTTTGCCACGCCCGCTACCGCAAATCAAAGAATCGTATAACAAGCGTAATTGTAACGCTAGAGTTGCGAATTGTGGTATATACAGGTATAACTATAGCATTTATGATTGCTAAAATTTGGTGCGATCAGATATATTGTATATTCAAGAAATAGTTTTGTATGGGCAAAAACGCTTTCTATGTATGTGTTGTATGTATGCGTATACGTATATACATGCTCGCCTCTATATTTGTATCTGTATGAAAGAGGCACTGCGATAGCTCTATTGGTAGAGTGCAAGCATATTACTGTTGCGGTAGTCGGGGACTCGGGTTCGAGCCCGCTCGGGGTACAAAATTTTTATACCCGCTACCCATAGGGTAGAAGGGTATTATAACTTTGTGCCGGCAGGAAATGTATGTAACAGGTAGAAGGAGGCATCTCCGACCCTATAAAGTATATATATTCTTGATCAGCGTCAACAGCCGAGACGATCTAGCCATGTCCGTCTGTCCGTCTGTCCGTATGAACACCTAGATCTCAGAGACTATAAGAGATAGAGCTATAATTTTTTTCGACAGCATTTGTTATGTTTGCACGCAGATCAAGTTTGTTTCAAATTTTTGCCACGCCCACTTTCGCCCACGCAAATCAAAAAATCGAATAACAAGCGTAATTGTAACGCTAGAGTTGCGAATTTTGGTATATACAATAATAACTATAGCATTTATGATTGCTGAAAATTTGGTTGCGATCAGATAAAATTGTAGAAGTTATTAAAGAAATAGTTTTGTATGGGCAAAAACGCTTTCTATGTATGTGTTGTATGTATGCGTATACGTATATACATGCTCGCCTCTATATTTGTATCTGTATGAAAGAGGCACTGCGATAGCTCTATTGGTAGAGTGCAAGCATATTACTGTTGCGGTAGTCGGGTACAAATTTTTTTATACCCGGGGACTCGGGTTCGAGCCCGCTCGGGGTACAAAATTTTTATACCCGCTACCCATAGGGTAGAAGGGTATTATAACTTTGTTTGCCGGCAAGTTTGTTTCAAAAATGTATGTAACAGGTAGAACTAGAGGCATCTCCGACCCTATAAGGTATATATATTATAATCAATCATATTTTGTATGGGCAAAAACGCTTTCTATGTATGTGTTGTATGTATGCGTATACGTATATACATGCTCGCCTCTATATTTGTATCTGTATGAAAGAGGCACTGCGATAGCTTTATTGGTAGAGTGCAAGCATATTACTGTTGCGGTAGTCGGGGACTCGGGTTCGAGCCCGCTCGGGGTACAAAATTTTTTTTATACCCGCTACCCATAGGGTAGAAGGGTATTATAACTTTGTGCCGGCAGAAAATGTATGTAACAGGTAGAAGGAGGCATCTCCGACCCTATAAAGTATATATATTCTTGATCAGCGTCAACAGCCGAGACGATCTAGCCATCTGTCCGTCTGTGTGTCTGTGTGTCTGTCCGTCCGTATGAACACCTAGATCTCAGAGACTATAAGAGATAGAGCTATAATTTTTTTCGACAGCATTTGTTATGTTTGCACGCAGATCAAGTTTGTTTCAAATTTTGCCACGCCCACTTCCGCCCCCGCAAATCAAAAAATCGAATAACAAGCGTAATTGTAACGCTAGAGTTGCGAATTTTGGTATATACAATAATTACTATAGTAGTTATGATTGCTGAAAATTTGGTTGCGATCAGATAAAAATTGTCGTAGTTATTAAAGAAATACTTTTGTATGGGCAAAAACGCCTACTTACTAGGGGTCTTAGTTACTTTGTCTGACAATCTGGTATATTGTGCCGTCTATGGTATATTTTGAATGCGGTACTATATGGATATACCACATATACCATTTGGTATATTTTTAGCATTTTGTAGAATATTTGGTATATTTTGAGAAATATACCGCAAAATATATTGCATTTATTCAAAATGGGTAGCGGGTATCTCACAGTCGAGTACACTCGACTGTAGCTTCTTTACTTGTTATGTATGTGTTGTATGTATGCGTATACGTATATACATGCTCGCCTCTATATTTGTATCTGTATGAAAGAGGCACTGCGATAGCTCTATTGGTAGAGTGCAAGCATATTACTGTTGCGGTAGTCGGGGACTCGAGTTCGAGCCCGCTCG
>NW_026869506.1:0-33502 GCF_023558535.2 Drosophila nasuta
AAGCGTTTTTGACCATACAAAACCATTTCTTTAATAACTTCTACAATTTTTATCTGATCGCAACCAAATTTTCAGCAATCATAAATGCTATAGTTATTATTGTATATACTAAAATTCGCAACTCTACCGTTACAATTACGCTTGTTATTCGATTTTTTGATTTGCAGGGCGAAAGTGGGCGTGGCAAAAATTTGAAACAAACTTGATCTGCGTGCAAACATAACAAATGGTGTCGAAAAAAATTATAGCTCTATCTCTTATAGTCTCTGAGATCTAGGTGTTCATACGGACAGACGGACAGACGGACATGGCTAGATCGTCTCTGCTGTTGACGCTGATCAAGAATATACATACTTTATAGGGTCGGAGATGCCTCCTTCTACCTGTTACATACATTTCCTGCCGGCACAAAGTTATAATACCCTTCTACCCTATGGGTAGCGGGTATATAAAAACAAGTAAGAAAGCTACAGTCGAGTGTACTCGACTGTGAGATACCCACTACCATTTTGAATAAATGCAATATATTTTGCGGTATATTTCTCAAAATATACCAAATATTCTACAAAAATGCTAAAAATATACCAAATGGTATATGTGGTATATCCATATAGTACCGCATTCAAAATATACCATAGACGGCACAATATACCAGATTGTCAGACAAAGTAACTAAGACCCTAGTAAGTAGGCGTTTTTGCCCATACAAAAGTATTTCTTTAATAACTTCGACAATTTTTATCTGATCGCAACCAAATTTTCAGCAATCATAACTACTATAGTTATTATTGTATATACCAAAATTCGCAACTCTAGCGTTACAATCCCACCTCTTGTAATGTGTTATTCGATTTTTGATTTGCGGGGCGGAAGTGGGCGTGGCAAAAATTTGAAACAAACTTGATCTGCGTGCAAACATAACAAATGGTGTCGAAAAAAATTATAGCTCTATCTCTTATAGTCTCTGAGATCTAGGTGTTCATACGGACAGACGGACAGACGGACATGGCTAGATCGTCTCGGCTGTTGACGCTGATCAAGAATATATATACTTTATAGGGTCGGAGATGCCTCCTTCTACCTGTTACATACATTTCCTGCCGGCACAAAGTTATAATACCCTTCTACCCTATGGGTAGCGGGTATAAAACAAAAAATTTTGTACCCCGAGCGGGCTCGAACCCGAGTCCCCGACTACCGCAACAGTAATATGCTTGCACTCTACCAATAGAGCTATCGCAGTGCCTCTTTCATACAGATACAAATATAGAGGCGAGCATGTATATACGTATACGCATACATACAACACATACATAGAAAGCGTTTTTGACCATACAAAACCATTTCTTTAATAACTTCTACAATTTTTATCTGATCGCAACCAAATTTTCAGCAATCATAAATGCTATAGTTATTATTGTATATACTAAAATTCGCAACTCTAGCGTTACAATTACGCTTGTTATTCGATTTTTTGATTTGCAGGGCGAAAGTGGGCGTGGCAAAAATTTGAAACAAACTTGATCTGCGTGCAAACATAACAAATGGTGTCGAAAAAAATTATAGCTCTATCTCTTATAGTCTCTGAGATCTAGGTGTTCATACGGACAGACGGACAGACGGACATGGCTAGATCGTCTCTGCTGTTGACGCTGATCAAGAATATATATACTTTATAGGGTCGGAGATGCCTCCTTCTACCTGTTACATACATTTCCTGCCGGCACAAAGTTATAATACCCTTCTACCCTATGGGTAGCGGGTATATAAAAACAAGTAAGAAAGCTACAGTCGAGTGTACTCGACTGTGAGATACCCGCTACCCATTTTGAATAAATGCAATATATTTTGCGGTATATTTCTCAAAATATACCAAATATTCTACAAAATGCTAAAAATATACCAAATGGTATATGTGGTATATCCATATAGTACCGCATTCAAAATATACCATAGACGGCACAATATACCAGATTGTCAGACAAAGTAACTAAGACCCTAGTAAGTAGGCGTTTTTGCCCATACAAAAGTATTTCTTTAATAACTACGACAATTTTTATCTGATCGCAACCAAATTTTCAGCAATCATAACTACTATAGTTATTATTGTATATACCAAAATTCGCAACTCTAGCGTTACAATCCCACCTCTTGTAATGTGTTATTCGATTTTTGATTTGCGGGGGCGGAAGTGGGCGTGGCAAAAATTTGAAACAAACTTGATCTGCGTGCAAACATAACAAATGGTGTCGAAAAAAATTATAGCTCTATCTCTTATAGTCTCTGAGATCTAGGTGTTCATACGGACAGACGGACAGACGGACATGGCTAGATCGTCTCGGCTGTTGACGCTGATCAAGAATATATATACTTTATAGGGTCGGAGATGCCTCCTTCTACCTGTTACATACATTTCCTGCCGGCACAAAGTTATAATACCCTTCTACCCTATGGGTAGCGGGTATAAAAAAATTTTGTACCCCGAGCGGGCTCGAACCCGAGTCCCCGACTACCGCAACAGTAATATGCTTGCACTCTACCAATAGAGCTATCGCAGTGCCTCTTTCATACAGATACAAATATAGAGGCGAGCATGTATATACGTATACGCATACATACAACACATACATAGAAAGCGTTTTTGACCATACAAAACCATTTCTTTAATAACTTCTACAATTTTTATCTGATCGCAACCAAATTTTCAGCAATCATAAATGCTATAGTTATTATTGTATATACTAAAATTCGCAACTCTACCGTTACAATTACGCTTGTTATTCGATTTTTGATTTGCAGGGCGAAAGTGGGCGTGGCAAAAATTTGAAACAAACTTGATCTGCGTGCAAACATAACAAATGGTGTCGAAAAAAATTATAGCTCTATCTCTTATAGTCTCTGAGATCTAGGTGTTCATACGGACAGACGGACAGACGGACATGGCTAGATCGTCTCTGCTGTTGACGCTGATCAAGAATATACATACTTTATAGGGTCGGAGATGCCTCCTTCTACCTGTTACATACATTTCCTGCCGGCACAAAGTTATAATACCCTTCTACCCTATGGGTAGCGGGTATATAAAAACAAGTAAGAAAGCTACAGTCGAGTGTACTCGACTGTGAGATACCCGCTACCCATTTTGAATAAATGCAATATATTTTGCGGTATATTTCTCAAAATATACCAAATATTCTACAAAATGCTAAAAATATACCAAATGGTATATGTGGTATATCCATATAGTACCGCATTCAAAATATACCATAGACGGCACAATATACCAGATTGTCAGACAAAGTAACTAAGACCCTAGTAAGTAGGCGTTTTTGCCCATACAAAAGTATTTCTTTAATAACTACGACAATTTTTATCTGATCGCAACCAAATTTTCAGCAATCATAACTACTATAGTTATTATTGTATATACCAAAATTCGCAACTCTAGCGTTACAATCCCACCTCTTGTAATGTGTTATTCGATTTTTGATTTGCGGGGGCGGAAGTGGGCGTGGCAAAAATTTGAAACAAACTTGATCTGCGTGCAAACATAACAAATGGTGTCGAAAAAAATTATAGCTCTATCTCTTATAGTCTCTGAGATCTAGGTGTTCATACGGACAGACGGACAGACGGAGATGGCTAGATCGTCTCGGCTGTTGACGCTGATCAAGAATATATATATACTTTATAGGGTCGGAGATGCCTCCTTCTACCTGTTACATACATTTCCTGCCGGCACAAAGTTATAATACCCTTCTACCCTATGGGTAGCGGGTATAAAAAAAAAAATTTTGTACCCCGAGCGGGCTCGAACCCGAGTCCCCCGACTACCGCAACAGTAATATGCTTGCACTCTACCAATAGAGCTATCGCAGTGCCTCTTTCATACAGATACAAATATAGAGGCGAGCATGTATATACGTATACGCATACATACAACACATACATAGAAAGCGTTTTTGACCATACAAAACCATTTCTTTAATAACTTCTACAATTTTTATCTGATCGCAACCAAATTTTCAGCAATCATAAATGCTATAGTTATTATTGTATATACTAAAATTCGCAACTCTACCGTTACAATTACGCTTGTTATTCGATTTTTGATTTGCAGGGCGAAAGTGGGCGTGGCAAAAATTTGAAACAAACTTGATCTGCGTGCAAACATAACAAATGGTGTCGAAAAAAATTATAGCTCTATCTCTTATAGTCTCTGAGATCTAGGTGTTCATACGGACAGACGGACAGACGGACATGGCTAGATCGTCTCTGCTGTTGACGCTGATCAAGAATATACATACTTTATAGGGTCGGAGATGCCTCCTTCTACCTGTTACATACATTTCCTGCCGGCACAAAGTTATAATACCCTTCTACCCTATGGGTAGCGGGTATATAAAAACAAGTCCTTCTTGCTACAGTCGAGTGTACTCGACTGTGAGATACCCGCTACCCATTTTGAATAAATGCAATATATTTTGCGGTATATTTTCAAAATATACCAAATATTCTACAAAAATGCTAAAAATATACCAAATGGTATATGTGGTATATCCATATAGTACCGCATTCAAAATATACCATAGACGGCACAATATACCAGATTGTCAGACAAAGTAACTAAGACCCTAGTAAGTAGGCGTTTTTGCCCATACAAAAGTATTTCTTTAATAACTACGACAATTTTTATCTGATCGCAACCAAATTTTCAGCAATCATAACTACTATAGTTATTATTGTATATACCAAAATTCGCAACTCTAGCGTTACAATCCCACCTCTTGTAATGTGTTATTCGATTTTTGATTTGCGGGGGCGGAAGTGGGCGTGGCAAAAATTTGAAACAAACTTGATCTGCGTGCAAACATAACAAATGGTGTCGAAAAAAATTATAGCTCTATCTCTTATAGTCTCTGAGATCTAGGTGTTCATACGGACAGACGGACAGACGGACATGGCTAGATCGTCTCGGCTGTTGACGCTGATCAAGAATATATATACTTTATAGGGTCGGAGATGCCTCCTTCTACCTGTTACATACATTTCCTGCCGGCACAAAGTTATAATACCCTTCTACCCTATGGGTAGCGGGTATAAAAAATTTTGTACCCCGAGCGGGCTCGAACCCGAGTCCCCGACTACCGCAACAGTAATATGCTTGCACTCTACCAATAGAGCTATCGCAGTGCCTCTTTCATACAGATACAAATATAGAGGCGAGCATGTATATACGTATACGCATACATACAACACATACATAGAAAGCGTTTTTGACCATACAAAACCATTTCTTTAATAACTTCTACAATTTTTATCTGATCGCAACCAAATTTTCAGCAATCATAAATGCTATAGTTATTATTGTATATACTAAAATTCGCAACTCTACCGTTACAATTACGCTTGTTATTCGATTTTTGATTTGCAGGGCGAAAGTGGGCGTGGCAAAAATTTGAAACAAACTTGATCTGCGTGCAAACATAACAAATGGTGTCGAAAAAATTATAGCTCTATCTCTTATAGTCTCTGAGATCTAGGTGTTCATACGGACAGACGGACAGACGGACATGGCTAGATCGTCTCTGCTGTTGACGCTGATCAAGAATATACATACTTTATAGGGTCGGAGATGCCTCCTTCTACCTGTTACATACATTTCCTGCCGGCACAAATTTCCTGCCGGCACAAAGTATAATACCCTTCTACCCTATGGGTAGCGGGTATATAAAAACAAGTAAGAAAGCTACAGTCGAGTGTACTCGACTGTGAGATACCCGCTACCCATTTTGAATAAATGCAATATATTTTGCGGTATATTTCTCAAAATATACCAAATATTCTACAAAAATGCTAAAAATATACCAAATGGTATATGTGGTATATCCATATAGTACCGCATTCAAAATATACCATAGACGGCACAATATACCAGATTGTCAGACAAAGTAACTAAGACCCTAGTAAGTAGGCGTTTTTGCCCATACAAAAGTATTTCTTTAATAACTACGACAATTTTATCTGATCGCAACCAAATTTTCAGCAATCATAACTACTATAGTTATTATTGTATATACCAAAATTCGCAACTCTAGCGTTACAATCCCACCTCTTGTAATGTGTTATTCGATTTTTGATTTGCGGGGGCGGAAGTGGGCGTGGCAAAAATTTGAAACAAACTTGATCTGCGTGCAAACATAACAAATGGTGTCGAAAAAAATTATAGCTCTATCTCTTATAGTCTCTGAGATCTAGGTGTTCATACGGACAGACGGACAGACGGAGATGGCTAGATCGTCTCGGCTGTTGACGCTGATCAAGAATATATATACTTTATAGGGTCGGAGATGCCTCCTTCTACCTGTTACATACATTTCCTGCCGGCACAAAGTTATAATACCCTTCTACCCTATGGGTAGCGGGTATATAAAAAAAAAATTTTGTACCCCGAGCGGGCTCGAACCCGAGTCCCCGACTACCGCAACAGTAATATGCTTGCACTCTACCAATAGAGCTATCGCAGTGCCTCTTTCATACAGATACAAATATAGAGGCGAGCATGTATATACGTATACGCATACATACAACACATACATAGAAAGCGTTTTTGACCATACAAAACCATTTCTTTAATAACTTCTACAATTTTTATCTGATCGCAACCAAATTTTCAGCAATCATAAATGCTATAGTTATTATTGTATATACTAAAATTCGCAACTCTACCGTTACAATTACGCTTGTTATTCGATTTTTGATTTGCAGGGCGAAAGTGGGCGTGGCAAAAATTTGAAACAAACTTGATCTGCGTGCAAACATAACAAATGGTGTCGAAAAAAAATTATAGCTCTATCTCTTATAGTCTCTGAGATCTAGGTGTTCATACGGACAGACGGACAGACGGACATGGCTAGATCGTCTCTGCTGTTGACGCTGATCAAGAATATACATACTTTATAGGGTCGGAGATGCCTCCTTCTACCTGTTACATACATTTCCTGCCGGCACAAAGTTATAATACCCTTCTACCCTATGGGTAGCGGGTATATAAAAACAAGTAAGAAAGCTACAGTCGAGTGTACTCGACTGTGAGATACCCGCTACCCATTTTGAATAAATGCAATATATTTTGCGGTATATTTCTCAAAATATACCAAATATTCTACAAAAATGCTAAAAATATACCAAATGGTATATGTGGTATATCCATATAGTACCGCATTCAAAATATACCATAGACGGCACAATATACCAGATTGTCAGACAAAGTAACTAAGACCCTAGTAAGTAGGCGTTTTTGCCCATACAAAAGTATTTCTTTAATAACTACGACAATTTTTATCTGATCGCAACCAAATTTTCAGCAATCATAACTACTATAGTTATTATTGTATATACCAAAATTCGCAACTCTAGCGTTACAATTACGCTTGTTATTCGTTTTTTGATTTGATTTGCGGGGCGGAAGTGGGCGTGGCAAAAATTTGAAACAAACTTGATCTGCGTGCAAACATAACAAATGGTGTCGAAAAAAATTATAGCTCTATCTCTTATAGTCTCTGAGATCTAGGTGTTCATACGGACAGACGGACAGACGGACATGGCTAGATCGTCTCGGCTGTTGACGCTGATCAAGAATATATATACTTTATAGGGTCGGAGATGCCTCCTTCTACCTGTTACATACATTTCCTGCCGGCACAAAGTTATAATACCCTTCTACCCTATGGGTAGCGGGTATAAAAAATTTTGTACCCCGAGCGGGCTCGAACCCGAGTCCCCGACTACCGCAACAGTAATATGCTTGCACTCTACCAATAGAGCTATCGCAGTGCCTCTTTCATACAGATACAAATATAGAGGCGAGCATGTATATACGTATACGCATACATACAACACATACATAGAAAGCGTTTTTGCCCATACAAAACTATTTCTTTAATAACTTCTACAATTTTTATCTGATCGCAACCAAATTTTCAGCAATCATAAATGCTATAGTTATTATTGTATATACCAAAATTCGCAACTCTAGCGTTACAATTACGCTTGTTATTCGATTTTTGATTTGCGGGGCGGAAGTGGGCGTGGCAAAAATTTGAAACAAACTTGATCTGCGTGCAAACATAACAAATGGTGTCGAAAAAAAATTATAGCTCTATCTCTTATAGTCTCTGAGATCTAGGTGTTCATACGGACAGACGGACAGACGGACATGGCTAGATCGTCTCTGCTGTTGACGCTGATCAAGAATATACATACTTTATAGGGTCGGAGATGCCTCCTTCTACCTGTTACATACATTTCCTGCCGGCACAAAGTTATAATACCCTTCTACCCTATGGGTAGCGGGTATATAAAAACAAGTAAGAAAGCTACAGTCGAGTGTACTCGACTGTGAGATCCCCTACCCATTTTGAATAAATGCAATATATTTTGCGGTATATTTCTCAAAATATACCAAATATTCTACAAAAATGCTAAAAATATACCAAATGGTATATGTGGTATATCCATATAGTACCGCATTCAAAATATACCATAGACGGCACAATATACCAGATTGTCAGACAAAGTAACTAAGACCCCTAGTAAGTAGGCGTTTTTGCCCATACAAAACTATTTCTTTAATAACTTCTACAATTTTTATCTGATCGCAACCAAATTTTCAGCAATCATAAATGCTATAGTTATTATTGTATATACCAAAATTCGCAACTCTAGCGTTACAATTACGCTTGTTATTCGATTTTTGATTTGCGGGGCGGAAGTGGGCGTGGCAAAAATTTGAAACAAACTTGATCTGCGTGCAAACATAACAAATGCTGTCGAAAAAAATTATAGCTCTATCTCTTATAGTCTCTGAGATCTAGGTGTTCATACGGACAGACGGACAGACGGAGATGGCTAGATCGTCTCGGCTGTTGACGCTGATCAAGAATATATATACTTTATAGGGTCGGAGATGCCTCCTTCTACCTGTTACATACATTTCCTGCCGGCACAAAGTTATAATACCCTTCTACCCTATGGGTAGCGGGTATAAAAAAATTTTGTACCCCGAGCGGGCTCGAACCCGAGTCCCCGACTACCGCAACAGTAATATGCTTGCACTCTACCAATAGAGCTATCGCAGTGCCTCTTTCATACAGATACAAATATAGAGGCGAGCATGTATATACGTATACGCATACATACAACACATACATAGAAAGCGTTTTTGCCCATACAAAACTATTTCTTTAATAACTTCTACAATTTTTATCTGATCGCAACCAAATTTTCAGCAATCATAAATGCTATAGTTATTATTGTATATACCAAAATTCGCAACTCTAGCGTTACAATTACGCTTGTTATTCGATTTTTGATTTGCGGGGCGGAAGTGGGCGTGGCAAAAATTTGAAACAAACTTGATCTGCGTGCAAACATAACAAATGGTGTCGAAAAAAATTATAGCTCTATCTCTTATAGTCTCTGAGATCTAGGTGTTCATACGGACAGACGGACAGACGGACATGGCTAGATCGTCTCGGCTGTTGACGCTGATCAAGAATATATATACTTTATAGGGTCGGAGATGCCTCCTTCTACCTGTTACATACATTTCCTGCCGGCACAAAGTTATAATACCCTTCTACCCTATGGGTAGCGGGTATAAAAAAAAAATTTTGTACCCCGAGCGGGCTCGAACCCGAGTCCCCGACTACCGCAACAGTAATATGCTTGCACTCTACCAATAGAGCTATCGCAGTGCCTCTTTCATACAGATACAAATATAGAGGCGAGCATGTATATACGTATACGCATACATACAACACATACATAGAAAGCGTTTTTGCCCATACAAAACTATTTCTTTAATAACTTCTACAATTTTTATCTGATCGCAACCAAATTTTCAGCAATCATAAATGCTATAGTTATTATTGTATATACCAAAATTCGCAACTCTAGCGTTACAATTACGCTTGTTATTCGATTTTTTGATTTGCGGGGCGGAAGTGGGCGTGGCAAAAATTTGAAACAAACTTGATCTGCGTGCAAACATAACAAATGGTGTCGAAAAAAATTATAGCTCTATCTCTTATAGTCTCTGAGATCTAGGTGTTCATACGGACAGACGGACAGACGGAGATGGCTAGATCGTCTCGGCTGTTGACGCTGATCAAGAATATATATACTTTATAGGGTCGGAGATGCCTCCTTCTACCTGTTACATACATTTCCTGCCGGCACAAAGTTATAATACCCTTCTACCCTATGGGTAGCGGGTATATAAAAAATTTTGTACCCCGAGCGGGCTCGAACCCGAGTCCCCGACTACCGCAACAGTAATATGCTTGCACTCTACCAATAGAGCTATCGCAGTGCCTCTTTCATACAGATACAAATATAGAGGCGAGCATGTATATACGTATACGCATACATACAACACATACATAGAAAGCGTTTTTGCCCATACAAAACTATTTCTTTAATAACTTCTACAATTTTTATCTGATCGCAACCAAATTTTCAGCAATCATAAATGCTATAGTTATTATTGTATATACCAAAATTCGCAACTCTAGCGTTACAATTACGCTTGTTATTCGATTTTTGATTTGCGGGGGCGGAAGTGGGCGTGGCAAAAATTTGAAACAAACTTGATCTGCGTGCAAACATAACAAATGGTGTCGAAAAAAATTATAGCTCTATCTCTTATAGTCTCTGAGATCTAGGTGTTCATACGGACAGACGGACAGACGGACATGGCTAGATCGTCTCGGCTGTTGACGCTGATCAAGAATATATATACTTTATAGGGTCGGAGATGCCTCCTTCTACCTGTTACATACATTTCCTGCCGGCACAAAGTTATAATACCCTTCTACCCTATGGGTAGCGGGTATAAAAAAAAATTTTGTACCCCGAGCGGGCTCGAACCCGAGTCCCCGACTACCGCAACAGTAATATGCTTGCACTCTACCAATAGAGCTATCGCAGTGCCTCTTTCATACAGATACAAATATAGAGGCGAGCATGTATATACGTATACGCATACATACAACACATACATAGAAAGCGTTTTTGCCCATACAAAACTATTTCTTTAATAACTTCTACAATTTTTATCTGATCGCAACCAAATTTTCAGCAATCATAAATGCTATAGTTATTATTGTATATACCAAAATTCGCAACTCTAGCGTTACAATTACGCTTGTTATTCGATTTTTGATTTGCGGAGGCGGAAGTGGGCGTGGCAAAAATTTGAAACAAACTTGATCTGCGTGCAAACATAACAAATGCTGTCGAAAAAATTATAGCTCTATCTCTTATAGTCTCTGAGATCTAGGTGTTCATACGGACAGACGGACAGACGGAGATGGCTAGATCGTCTCGGCTGTTGACGCTGATCAAGAATATATATACTTTATAGGGTCGGAGATGCCTCCTTCTACCTGTTACATACATTTCCTGCCGGCACAAAGTTATAATACCCTTCTACCCTATGGGTAGCGGGTATAAAAAATTTTGTACCCCGAGCGGGCTCGAACCCGAGTCCCCGACTACCGCAACAGTAATATGCTTGCACTCTACCAATAGAGCTATCGCAGTGCCTCTTTCATACAGATACAAATATAGAGGCGAGCATGTATATACGTATACGCATACATACAACACATACATAGAAAGCGTTTTTGCCCATACAAAACTATTTCTTTAATAACTTCTACAATTTTTATCTGATCGCAACCAAATTTTCAGCAATCATAAATGCTATAGTTATTATTGTATATACCAAAATTCGCAACTCTAGCGTTACAATTACGCTTGTTATTCGATTTTTGATTTGCGGAGGCGGAAGTGGGCGTGGCAAAAATTTGAAACAAACTTGATCTGCGTGCAAACATAACAAATGCTGTCGAAAAAAAATTATAGCTCTATCTCTTATAGTCTCTGAGATCTAGGTGTTCATACGGACAGACGGACAGACGGAGATGGCTAGATCGTCTCGGCTGTTGACGCTGATCAAGAATATATATACTTTATAGGGTCGGAGATGCCTCCTTCTACCTGTTACATACATTTCCTGCCGGCACAAAGTTATAATACCCTTCTACCCTATGGGTAGCGGGTATAAAAAAAAAATTTTGTACCCCGAGCGGGCTCGAACCCGAGTCCCCGACTACCGCAACAGTAATATGCTTGCACTCTACCAATAGAGCTATCGCAGTGCCTCTTTCATACAGATACAAATATAGAGGCGAGCATGTATATACGTATACGCATACATACAACACATACATAGAAAGCGTTTTTGCCCATACAAAACTATTTCTTTAATAACTTCTACAATTTTATCTGATCGCAACCAAATTTTCAGCAATCATAAATGCTATAGTTATTATTGTATATACCAAAATTCGCAACTCTAGCGTTACAATTACGCTTGTTATTCGATTTTTGATTTGCGGGGCGGAAGTGGGCGTGGCAAAAATTTGAAACAAACTTGATCTGCGTGCAAACATAACAAATGGTGTCGAAAAAAAATTATAGCTCTATCTCTTATAGTCTCTGAGATCTAGGTGTTCATACGGACAGACGGACAGACGGAGATGGCTAGATCGTCTCGGCTGTTGACGCTGATCAAGAATATATATACTTTATAGGGTCGGAGATGCCTCCTTCTACCTGTTACATACATTTCCTGCCGGCACAAAGTTATAATACCCTTCTACCCTATGGGTAGCGGGTATAAAAAAATTTTGTACCCCGAGCGGGCTCGAACCCGAGTCCCCGACTACCGCAACAGTAATATGCTTGCACTCTACCAATAGAGCTATCGCAGTGCCTCTTTCATACAGATACAAATATAGAGGCGAGCATGTATATACGTATACGCATACATACAACACATACATAGAAAGCGTTTTTGCCCATACAAAACTATTTCTTTAATAACTTCTACAATTTTTATCTGATCGCAACCAAATTTTCAGCAATCATAAATGCTATAGTTATTATTGTATATACCAAAATTCGCAACTCTAGCGTTACAATTACGCTTGTTATTCGATTTTTGATTTGCGGAGGCGGAAGTGGGCGTGGCAAAAATTTGAAACAAACTTGATCTGCGTGCAAACATAACAAATGGTGTCGAAAAAAATTATAGCTCTATCTCTTATAGTCTCTGAGATCTAGGTGTTCATACGGACAGACGGACAGACGGAGATGGCTAGATCGTCTCGGCTGTTGACGCTGATCAAGAATATATATACTTTATAGGGTCGGAGATGCCTCCTTCTACCTGTTACATACATTTCCTGCCGGCACAAAGTTATAATACCCTTCTACCCTATGGGTAGCGGGTATAAAAAAAAATTTTGTACCCCGAGCGGGCTCGAACCCGAGTCCCCGACTACCGCAACAGTAATATGCTTGCACTCTACCAATAGAGCTATCGCAGTGCCTCTTTCATACAGATACAAATATAGAGGCGAGCATGTATATACGTATACGCATACATACAACACATACATAGAAAGCGTTTTTGCCCATACAAAACTATTTCTTTAATAACTTCTACAATTTTTATCTGATCGCAACCAAATTTTCAGCAATCATAAATGCTATAGTTATTATTGTATATACCAAAATTCGCAACTCTAGCGTTACAATTACGCTTGTTATTCGATTTTTGATTTGCGGGGCGGAAGTGGGCGTGGCAAAAATTTGAAACAAACTTGATCTGCGTGCAAACATAACAAATGCTGTCGAAAAAAAATTATAGCTCTCTCTCTTATAGTCTCTGAGATCTAGGTGTTCATACGGACAGACGGACAGACGGAGATGGCTAGATCGTCTCGGCTGTTGACGCTGATCAAGAATATATATACTTTATAGGGTCGGAGATGCCTCCTTCTACCTGTTACATACATTTCCTGCCGGCACAAAGTTATAATACCCTTCTACCCTATGGGTAGCGGGTATAAAAAAAAATTTTGTACCCCGAGCGGGCTCGAACCCGAGTCCCCGACTACCGCAACAGTAATATGCTTGCACTCTACCAATAGAGCTATCGCAGTGCCTCTTTCATACAGATACAAATATAGAGGCGAGCATGTATATACGTATACGCATACATACAACACATACATAGAAAGCGTTTTTGCCCATACAAAACTATTTCTTTAATAACTTCTACAATTTTTATCTGATCGCAACCAAATTTTCAGCAATCATAAATGCTATAGTTATTATTGTATATACCAAAATTCGCAACTCTAGCGTTACAATTACGCTTGTTATTCGATTTTTGATTTGCGGAGGCGGAAGTGGGCGTGGCAAAAATTTGAAACAAACTTGATCTGCGTGCAAACATAACAAATGGTGTCGAAAAAAATTATAGCTCTATCTCTTATAGTCTCTGAGATCTAGGTGTTCATACGGACAGACGGACAGACGGAGATGGCTAGATCGTCTCGGCTGTTGACGCTGATCAAGAATATATATACTTTATAGGGTCGGAGATGCCTCCTTCTACCTGTTACATACATTTCCTGCCGGCACAAAGTTATAATACCCTTCTACCCTATGGGTAGCGGGTATAAAAAATTTTGTACCCCGAGCGGGCTCGAACCCGAGTCCCCGACTACCGCAACAGTAATATGCTTGCACTCTACCAATAGAGCTATCGCAGTGCCTCTTTCATACAGATACAAATATAGAGGCGAGCATGTATATACGTATACGCATACATACAACACATACATAGAAAGCGTTTTTGCCCATACAAAACTATTTCTTTAATAACTTCTACAATTTGTATCTGATCGCAACCAAATTTTCAGCAATCATAAATGCTATAGTTATTATTGTATATACCAAAATTCGCAACTCTAGCGTTACAATTACGCTTGTTATTCGATTTTTGATTTGCGGGGCGGAAGTGGGCGTGGCAAAAATTTGAAACAAACTTGATCTGCGTGCAAACATAACAAATGGTGTCGAAAAAAATTATAGCTCTCTCTCTTATAGTCTCTGAGATCTAGGTGTTCATACGGACAGACGGACAGACGGAGATGGCTAGATCGTCTCGGCTGTTGACGCTGATCAAGAATATATATACTTTATAGGGTCGGAGATGCCTCCTTCTACCTGTTACATACATTTCCTGCCGGCACAAAGTTATAATACCCTTCTACCCTATGGGTAGCGGGTATAAAAAAAATTTTGTACCCCGAGCGGGCTCGAACCCGAGTCCCCGACTACCGCAACAGTAATATGCTTGCACTCTACCAATAGAGCTATCGCAGTGCCTCTTTCATACAGATACAAATATAGAGGCGAGCATGTATATACGTATACGCATACATACAACACATACATAGAAAGCGTTTTTGCCCATACAAAACTATTTCTTTAATAACTTCTACAATTTTTATCTGATCGCAACCAAATTTTCAGCAATCATAAATGCTATAGTTATTATTGTATATACCAAAATTCGCAACTCTAGCGTTACAATTACGCTTGTTATTCGATTTTTGATTTGCGGAGGCGGAAGTGGGCGTGGCAAAAATTTGAAACAAACTTGATCTGCGTGCAAACATAACAAATGGTGTCGAAAAAATTATAGCTCTCTCTCTTATAGTCTCTGAGATCTAGGTGTTCATACGGACAGACGGACAGACGGAGATGGCTAGATCGTCTCGGCTGTTGACGCTGATCAAGAATATATATACTTTATAGGGTCGGAGATGCCTCCTTCTACCTGTTACATACATTTCCTGCCGGCACAAAGTTATAATACCCTTCTACCCTATGGGTAGCGGGTATAAAAAAATTTTGTACCCCGAGCGGGCTCGAACCCGAGTCCCCGACTACCGCAACAGTAATATGCTTGCACTCTACCAATAGAGCTATCGCAGTGCCTCTTTCATACAGATACAAATATAGAGGCGAGCATGTATATACGTATACGCATACATACAACACATACATAGAAAGCGTTTTTGCCCATACAAAACTATTTCTTTAATAACTTCTACAATTTTTATCTGATCGCAACCAAATTTTCAGCAATCATAAATGCTATAGTTATTATTGTATATACCAAAATTCGCAACTCTAGCGTTACAATTACGCTTGTTATTCGATTTTTGATTTGCGGGGGCGGAAGTGGGCGTGGCAAAAATTTGAAACAAACTTGATCTGCGTGCAAACATAACAAATGCTGTCGAAAAAATTATAGCTCTCTCTCTTATAGTCTCTGAGATCTAGGTGTTCATACGGACAGACGGACAGACGGAGATGGCTAGATCGTCTCGGCTGTTGACGCTGATCAAGAATATATATACTTTATAGGGTCGGAGATGCCTCCTTCTACCTGTTACATACATTTCCTGCCGGCACAAAGTTATAATACCCTTCTACCCTATGGGTAGCGGGTATAAAAAATTTTGTACCCCGAGCGGGCTCGAACCCGAGTCCCCGACTACCGCAACAGTAATATGCTTGCACTCTACCAATAGAGCTATCGCAGTGCCTCTTTCATACAGATACAAATATAGAGGCGAGCATGTATATACGTATACGCATACATACAACACATACATAGAAAGCGTTTTTGCCCATACAAAACTATTTCTTTAATAACTTCTACAATTTTTATCTGATCGCAACCAAATTTTCAGCAATCATAAATGCTATAGTTATTATTGTATATACCAAAATTCGCAACTCTAGCGTTACAATTACGCTTGTTATTCGATTTTTGATTTGCGGGGGCGGAAGTGGGCGTGGCAAAAATTTGAAACAAACTTGATCTGCGTGCAAACATAACAAATGGTGTCGAAAAAAATTATAGCTCTATCTCTTATAGTCTCTGAGATCTAGGTGTTCATACGGACAGACGGACAGACGGAGATGGCTAGATCGTCTCGGCTGTTGACGCTGATCAAGAATATATATACTTTATAGGGTCGGAGATGCCTCCTTCTACCTGTTACATACATTTCCTGCCGGCACAAAGTTATAATACCCTTCTACCCTATGGGTAGCGGGTATAAAAAAATTTTGTACCCCGAGCGGGCTCGAACCCGAGTCCCCGACTACCGCAACAGTAATATGCTTGCACTCTACCAATAGAGCTATCGCAGTGCCTCTTTCATACAGATACAAATATAGAGGCGAGCATGTATATACGTATACGCATACATACAACACATACATAGAAAGCGTTTTTGCCCATACAAAACTATTTCTTTAATAACTTCTACAATTTTATCTGATCGCAACCAAATTTTCAGCAATCATAAATGCTATAGTTATTATTGTATATACCAAAATTCGCAACTCTAGCGTTACAATTACGCTTGTTATTCGATTTTTGATTTGCGGGGCGGAAGTGGGCGTGGCAAAAATTTGAAACAAACTTGATCTGCGTGCAAACATAACAAATGCTGTCGAAAAAAAATTATAGCTCTATCTCTTATAGTCTCTGAGATCTAGGTGTTCATACGGACAGACGGACAGACGGAGATGGCTAGATCGTCTCGGCTGTTGACGCTGATCAAGAATATATATACTTTATAGGGTCGGAGATGCCTCCTTCTACCTGTTACATACATTTCCTGCCGGCACAAAGTTATAATACCCTTCTACCCTATGGGTAGCGGGTATAAAAAAATTTTGTACCCCGAGCGGGCTCGAACCCGAGTCCCCGACTACCGCAACAGTAATATGCTTGCACTCTACCAATAGAGCTATCGCAGTGCCTCTTTCATACAGATACAAATATAGAGGCGAGCATGTATATACGTATACGCATACATACAACACATACATAGAAAGCGTTTTTGCCCATACAAAACTATTTCTTTAATAACTTCTACAATTTTTATCTGATCGCAACCAAATTTTCAGCAATCATAAATGCTATAGTTATTATTGTATATACCAAAATTCGCAACTCTAGCGTTACAATTACGCTTGTTATTCGATTTTTGATTTGCGGGGGCGGAAGTGGGCGTGGCAAAAATTTGAAACAAACTTGATCTGCGTGCAAACATAACAAATGCTGTCGAAAAAAATTATAGCTCTATCTCTTATAGTCTCTGAGATCTAGGTGTTCATACGGACAGACGGACAGACGGAGATGGCTAGATCGTCTCGGCTGTTGACGCTGATCAAGAATATATATACTTTATAGGGTCGGAGATGCCTCCTTCTACCTGTTACATACATTTCCTGCCGGCACAAAGTTATAATACCCTTCTACCCTATGGGTAGCGGGTATAAAAAAAATTTTGTACCCCGAGCGGGCTCGAACCCGAGTCCCCGACTACCGCAACAGTAATATGCTTGCACTCTACCAATAGAGCTATCGCAGTGCCTCTTTCATACAGATACAAATATAGAGGCGAGCATGTATATACGTATACGCATACATACAACACATACATAGAAAGCGTTTTTGCCCATACAAAACTATTTCTTTAATAACTTCTACAATTTTTATCTGATCGCAACCAAATTTTCAGCAATCATAAATGCTATAGTTATTATTGTATATACCAAAATTCGCAACTCTAGCGTTACAATTACGCTTGTTATTCGATTTTTGATTTGCGGGGCGGAAGTGGGCGTGGCAAAAATTTGAAACAAACTTGATCTGCGTGCAAACATAACAAATGCTGTCGAAAAAAATTATAGCTCTCTCTCTTATAGTCTCTGAGATCTAGGTGTTCATACGGACAGACGGACAGACGGAGATGGCTAGATCGTCTCGGCTGTTGACGCTGATCAAGAATATATATACTTTATAGGGTCGGAGATGCCTCCTTCTACCTGTTACATACATTTCCTGCCGGCATAAAGTTATAATACCCTTCTACCCTATGGGTAGCGGGTATAAAAAAAATTTTGTACCCCGAGCGGGCTCGAACCCGAGTCCCCGACTACCGCAACAGTAATATGCTTGCACTCTACCAATAGAGCTATCGCAGTGCCTCTTTCATACAGATACAAATATAGAGGCGAGCATGTATATACGTATACGCATACATACAACACATACATAGAAAGCGTTTTTGCCCATACAAAACTATTTCTTTAATAACTTCTACAATTTTTATCTGATCGCAACCAAATTTTCAGCAATCATAAATGCTATAGTTATTATTGTATATACCAAAATTCGCAACTCTAGCGTTACAATTACGCTTGTTATTCGATTTTTGATTTGCGGGGGCGGAAGTGGGCGTGGCAAAAATTTGAAACAAACTTGATCTGCGTGCAAACATAACAAATGCTGTCGAAAAAAATTATAGCTCTCTCTCTTATAGTCTCTGAGATCTAGGTGTTCATACGGACAGACGGACAGACGGAGATGGCTAGATCGTCTCGGCTGTTGACGCTGATCAAGAATATATATACTTTATAGGGTCGGAGATGCCTCCTTCTACCTGTTACATACATTTCCTGCCGGCACAAAGTTATAATACCCTTCTACCCTATGGGTAGCGGGTATAAAAAAATTTTGTACCCCGAGCGGGCTCGAACCCGAGTCCCCGACTACCGCAACAGTAATATGCTTGCACTCTACCAATAGAGCTATCGCAGTGCCTCTTTCATACAGATACAAATATAGAGGCGAGCATGTATATACGTATACGCATACATACAACACATACATAGAAAGCGTTTTTGCCCATACAAAACTATTTCTTTAATAACTTCTACAATTTTTATCTGATCGCAACCAAATTTTCAGCAATCATAAATGCTATAGTTATTATTGTATATACCAAAATTCGCAACTCTAGCGTTACAATTACGCTTGTTATTCGATTTTTGATTTGCGGGGCGGAAGTGGGCGTGGCAAAAATTTGAAACAAACTTGATCTGCGTGCAAACATAACAAATGGTGTCGAAAAAATTATAGCTCTATCTCTTATAGTCTCTGAGATCTAGGTGTTCATACGGACAGACGGACAGACGGACATGGCTAGATCGTCTCGGCTGTTGACGCTGATCAAGAATATATATACTTTATAGGGTCGGAGATGCCTCCTTCTACCTGTTACATACATTTCCTGCCGGCACAAAGTTATAATACCCTTCTACCCTATGGGTAGCGGGTATAAAAAAATTTTGTACCCCGAGCGGGCTCGAACCCGAGTCCCCGACTACCGCAACAGTAATATGCTTGCACTCTACCAATAGAGCTATCGCAGTGCCTCTTTCATACAGATACAAATATAGAGGCGAGCATGTATATACGTATACGCATACATACAACACATACATAGAAAGCGTTTTTGCCCATACAAAACTATTTCTTTAATAACTTCTACAATTTTTATCTGATCGCAACCAAATTTTCAGCAATCATAAATGCTATAGTTATTATTGTATATACCAAAATTCGCAACTCTAGCGTTACAATTACGCTTGTTATTCGATTTTTGATTTGCGGGGCGGAAGTGGGCGTGGCAAAAATTTGAAACAAACTTGATCTGCGTGCAAACATAACAAATGCTGTCGAAAAAATTATAGCTCTATCTCTTATAGTCTCTGAGATCTAGGTGTTCATACGGACAGACGGACAGACGGACATGGCTAGATCGTCTCGGCTGTTGACGCTGATCAAGAATATATATACTTTATAGGGTCGGAGATGCCTCCTTCTACCTGTTACATACATTTCCTGCCGGCACAAAGTTATAATACCCTTCTACCCTATGGGTAGCGGGTATAAAAAAATTTTGTACCCCGAGCGGGCTCGAACCCGAGTCCCCGACTACCGCAACAGTAATATGCTTGCACTCTACCAATAGAGCTATCGCAGTGCCTCTTTCATACAGATACAAATATAGAGGCGAGCATGTATATACGTATACGCATACATACAACACATACATAGAAAGCGTTTTTGCCCATACAAAACTATTTCTTTAATAACTTCTACAATTTTTATCTGATCGCAACCAAATCAGCAATCATAAATAATATAGTTATTATTGTATATACCAAAATTCGCAACTCTAGCGTTACAATTACGCTTGTTATTCGATTTTTGATTTGCGGGGCGGAAGTGGGCGTGGCAAAAATTTGAAACAAATGCTGTCGAAAAAATTATAGCTCTATCTCTTATAGTCTCTGAGATCTAGGTGTTCATACGGACAGACGGACATGGCTAGATCGTCTCGGCTGTTGACGCTGATCAAGAATATACATACAGTAGAATCCGGTTATAACGACTCCGCTTATAGCGTCCGACCGGTTATTACGACGAAAACTCGATGGCTTGGTTGGTCCCCATACAAACTTATATGAAAGCGCCTCCGCTTACAACGTCTCCGCTTTTAGCGACTAACCGCTTATACCGACGAAATTTTTCAGAATTCAACCGGATATTGCGACGAAAAAAATTCAGCGTAAAATTGCCAACAAATTTAAGCATCAAACGGCGTAATTAGAAATGTATGTATTTATCAGTGATCGGCGCCCTTGCTTGTGTGCGTATCAGCGACACGAAGCTCTTAGACTCTTACTACTCTCTGTCAGTCTTAGCCTTCGCCTTAGCAACGCTGCTGTTAGAGAGAGACAGTCGAAGTGCAATGCTGACGTCACACAAATGTTTACAGCGTGCGTGTGCAGACCACATAGCCTATTCCGTTATATTTATAGTTTTTCTGCTTTTTGAATGCGTAATTTCGCCAAATGTGAGTTAATGCGCAAAATGCACAAAGTGCGCAATGAAGAGGTCATTTAGTTTAGTTTGTGCATTACACCCGCAAAATGTCTCAAAAAACTTTTTTTTTATTTAAAAATTTATTTGTTTTATTTTAGAAGCCTATTACGAACTGGCAACCATAAAATAAACAAAAACAAATTTTTGCTCCTTCCGGTTAGTGCGTCCTCCGGTTATAACGACGTAAAATGGTCGGTCCCTTGAAAGTCGTTATAACCGGAATCTACTATACTTTATAGGGTCGGAGATGCCTCCTTCTACCTGTTACATACATTTCCTGCCGGCACAAAGTTATAATACCCTTCTACCCTATGGGTAGCGGGTATAAAAAAATTTTGTACCCCGAGCGGGCTCGAACCCGAGTCCCCGACTACCGCAACAGTAATATGCTTGCACTCTACCAATAGAGCTATCGCAGTGCCTCTTTCATACAGATACAAATATAGAGGCGAGCATGTATATACGTATACGCATACATACAACACATACATAGAAAGCGTTTTTGCCCATACAAAACTATTTCTTTAATAACTTCTACAATTTTTATCTGATCGCAACCAAATCAGCAATCATAAATAATATAGTTATTATTGTATATACCAAAATTCGCAACTCTAGCGTTACAATTACGCTTGTTATTCGATTTTTGATTTGCGGGGCGGAAGTGGGCGTGGCAAAAATTTGAAAAAACTTGATCTTGCAAAAACAAATGCTGTCGAAAAAATTATAGCTCTATCTCTTATAGTCTCTGAGATCTAGGTGTTCATACGGACAGACGGACATGGCTAGATCGTCTCGGCTGTTGACGCTGATCAAGAATATACATACAGTAGAATCCGGTTATAACGACTCCGCTTATAGCGTCCGACCGGTTATTACGACGAAAACTCGATGGCTTGGTTGGTCCCCATACAAACTTATATGAAAGCGCCTCCGCTTACAACGTCTCCGCTTTTAGCGACTAACCGCTTATACCGACGAAATTTTTCAGAATTCAACCGGATATAGCGACGCAAAAAAAATTCAGCGTAAAATTGCCAACAAATTTAAGCATCAAACGGCGTAATTAGAAATGTATGTATTTATCAGTGATCGGCGCCCTTGCTTGTGTGCGTATCAGCGACACGAAGCTCTTAGACTCTTACTACTCTCTGTCAGTCTTAGCCTTCGCCTTAGCAACGCTGCTGTTAGAGAGAGACAGTCGAAGTGCAATGCTGACGTCACACAAATGTTTACAGCGTGCGTGTGCAGACCACATAGCCTATTCCGTTATATTTATAGTTTTTCTGCTTTTGAATGCGTAATTTCGCCAAATGTGAGTTAATGCGCAAAATGCACAAAGTGCGCAATGAAGAGGTCATTTAGTTTCAAACTTGTGCATTACACCCGCAAAATGTCTCAAAAACTTTTTTTATTTAAAAATTTATTTGTTTTATTTTAGAAGCCTATTACGAACTGGCAACCATAAAATAAACAAAAACAAATTTTTTGCTCCTTCCGGTTAGTGCGTCCTCCGGTTATAACGACGTAAAATGGTCGGTCCCTTGAAAGTCGTTATAACCGGAATCTACTGTACTTTATAGGGTCGGAGATGCCTCCTTCTACCTGTTATATACATTTCCTGCCGGCACAAAGTTATAATACCCTTCTACCCTATGGGTAGCGGGTATAAAAAAAAAAAATTTTGTACCCCGAGCGGGCTCGAACCCGAGTCCCCGACTACCGCAACAGTAATATGCTTGCACTCTACCAATAGAGCTATCGCAGTGCCTCTTTCATACAGATACAAATATAGAGGCGAGCATGTATATACGTATACGCATACATACAACACATACATAGAAAGCGTTTTTGCCCATACAAAACTATTTCTTTAATAACTTCTACAATTTTTATCTGATCGCAACCAAATTTTCAGCAATCATAAATGCTATAGTTATTATTGTATATACCAAAATTCGCAACTCTAGCGTTACAATTACGCTTGTTATTCGATTTTTGATTTGCGGGGCGGAAGTGGGCGTGGCAAAAATTTGAAACAAACTTGATCTGCGTGCAAACATAACAAATGGTGTCGAAAAAATTATAGCTCTATCTCTTATAGTCTCTGAGATCTAGGTGTTCATACGGACAGACGGACAGACGGACATGGCTAGATCGTCTCGGCTGTTGACGCTGATCAAGAATATACATACAGTAGAATCCGGTTATAACGACTCCGCTTATAGCGTCCGACCGGTTATTACGACGAAAACTCGATGGCTTGGTTGGTCCCCATACAAACTTATATGAAAGCGCCTCCGCTTACAACGTCTCCGCTTTTAGCGACTAACCGCTTATACCGACGAAATTTTTCAGAATTCAACCGGATATAGCGACGAAAAAAAAATTCAGCGTAAAATTGCCAACAAATTTAAGCATCAAACGGCGTAATTAGAAAGTATATACCAAAATTCGCAACTCTAGTATGTATTTATCAGTGATCGGCGCCCTTGCTTGTGTGCGTATCAGCGACACGAAGCTCTTAGACTCTTACTACTCTCTGTCAGTCTTAGCCTTCGCCTTAGCAACGCTGCTGTTAGAGAGAGACAGTCGAAGTGCAATGCTGACGTCACACAAATGTTTACAGCGTGCGTGTGCAGACCACATAGCCTATTCCGTTATATTTATAGTTTTTCTGCTTTTGAATGCGTAATTTCGCCAAATGTGAGTTAATGCGCAAAATGCACAAAGTGCGCAATGAAGAGGTCATTTAGTTTAAGCTCAACCACTTGTGCATTACACCCGCAAAATGTCTCAAAAACTTTTTTTATTTAAAAATTTATTTGTTTTATTTTAGAAGCCTATTACGAACTGGCAACCATAAAATAAACAAAAACAAATTTTTGCTCCTTCCGGTTAGTGCGTCCTCCGGTTATAACGACGTAAAATGGTCGGTCCCTTGAAAGTCGTTATAACCGGAATCTACTGTACTTTATAGGGTCGGAGATGCCTCCTTCTACCTGTTACATACATTTCCTGCCGGCACAAAGTTATAATACCCTTCTACCCTATGGGTAGCGGGTATAAAAAAAAATTTTGTACCCCGAGCGGGCTCGAACCCGAGTCCCCGACTACCGCAACAGTAATATGCTTGCACTCTACCAATAGAGCTATCGCAGTGCCTCTTTCATACAGATACAAATATAGAGGCGAGCATGTATATACGTATACGCATACATACAACACATACATAGAAAGCGTTTTTGCCCATACAAAACTATTTCTTTAATAACTTCTACAATTTTATCTGATCGCAACCAAATTTTCAGCAATCATAAATGCTATAGTTATTATTGTATATACCAAAATTCGCAACTCTAGCGTTACAATTACGCTTGTTATTCGATTTTTTGATTTGCGGGGCGAAAGTGGGCGTGGCAAAAATTTGAAACAAACTTGATCTGCGTGCAAACATAACAAATGGTGTCGAAAAAATTATAGCTCTATCTCTTATAGTCTCTGAGATCTAGGTGTTCATACGGACAGACGGACAGACGGACATGGCTAGATCGTCTCGGCTGTTGACGCTGATCAAGAATATACATACTTTATAGGGTCGGAGATGCCTCCTTCTACCTGTTACATACATTTCCTGCCGGCACAAAGTTATAATACCCTTCTACCCTATGGGTAGCGGGTATAAAAAATTTTAAATGAAGCTACCCCGAGCGGGCTCGAACCCGAGTCCCCGACTACCGCAACAGTAATATGCTTGCACTCTACCAATAAAGCTATCGCAGTGCCTCTTTCATACAGATACAAATATAGAGGCGAGCATGTATATACGTATACGCATACATACAACACATACATAGAAAGCGTTTTTGCCCATACAAAACTATTTCTTTAATAACTTCTACAATTTTTATCTGATCGCAACCAAATTTTCAGCAATCATAAATGCTATAGTTATTATTGTATATACCAAAATTCGCAACTCTAGCGTTACAATTACGCTTGTTATTCGATTTTTGATTTGCGGGGCGGAAGTGGGCGTGGCAAAAATTTGAAACAAACTTGATCTGCGTGCAAACATAACAAATGCTGTCGAAAAAAATTATAGCTCTATCTCTTATAGTCTCTGAGATCTAGGTGTTCATACGGACAGACGGACAGACGGACATGGCTAGATCGTCTCGGCTGTTGACGCTGATCAAGAATATATATACTTTATAGGGTCGGAGATGCCTCCTTCTACCTGTTACATACATTTCCTGCCGGCACAAAGTTATAATACCCTTCTACCCTATGGGTAGCGGGTATAAAAAAATTTTGTACCCCGAGCGGGCTCGAACCCGAGTCCCCGACTACCGCAACAGTAATATGCTTGCACTCTACCAATAGAGCTATCGCAGTGCCTCTTTCATACAGATACAAATATAGAGGCGAGCATGTATATACGTATACGCATACATACAACACATACATAGAAAGCGTTTTTGCCCATACAAAACTATTTCTTTAATAACTTCTACAATTTTTATCTGATCGCAACCAAATCAGCAATCATAAATAATATAGTTATTATTGTATATACCAAAATTCGCAACTCTAGCGTTACAATTACGCTTGTTATTCGATTTTTGATTTGCGGGGCGGAAGTGGGCGTGGCAAAAATTTGAAACAAACTTGATCTGCGTGCAAACATAACAAATGCTGTCGAAAAAAATTATAGCTCTATCTCTTATAGTCTCTGAGATCTAGGTGTTCATACGGACAGACGGACAGACGGACATGGCTAGATCGTCTCGGCTGTTGACGCTGATCAAGAATATATATACTTTATAGGGTCGGAGATGCCTCCTTCTACCTGTTACATACATTTCCCCATACAAAGTTATAATACCCTTCTACCGTCTATGGGTAGCGGGTAATAACGAAATTTTGTATTCCGAGCGGATATCGAACGAAAAAAATTCAGCGTAAATTGCCCGACTACCGCAACAGTAATATGCTTGCACTCTACCAATAGAGCTATCGCAGTGCCTCTTTGCATACAGATACAAATATAGAGGCGAGCATGTATATACGTATACGCATACATACAACACATACATAGAAAGCGTTTTTGCCCATACAAAACTATTTCTTTAATAACTTCTACAATTTTTATCTGATCGCAACCAAATTTTCAGCAATCATAAATGCTATAGTTATTATTGTATATACCAAAATTCGCAACTCTAGCGTTACAATTACGCTTGTTAATCGATTTTTGATTTGCGGGGGCGGAAGTGGGCGTGGCAAAATTTGAAACAAACTTGATCTGCGTGCAAACATAACAAATGCTGTCGAAAAAAATTATAGCTGGCTCTCTTATAGTCTCTGAGATCTAGGTGTTCATACGGACAGACGGACAGACGGACATGGCTAGATCGTCTCGGCTGTTGACGCTGATCAAGAATATATATACTTTATAGGGTCGGAGATGCCTCCTTCTACCTGTTACATACATTTCCTGCCGGCACAAAGTTATAATACCCTTCCACCCTATGGGTAGCGGGTATAAAAAAATTTTGTACCCCGAGCGGGCTCGAACCCGAGTCCCCGACTACCGCAACAGTAATATGCTTGCACTCTACCAATAGAGCTATCGCAGTGCCTCTTTCATACAGATACAAATATAGAGGCGAGCATGTATATACGTATACGCATACATACAACACATACATAGAAAGCGTTTTTGCCCATACAAAACTATTTCTTTAATAACTTCTACAATTTTATCTGATCGCAACCAAATCAGCAATCATAAATAATATAGTTATTATTGTATATACCAAAATTCGCAACTCTAGCGTTACAATTACGCTTGTTATTCGATTTTTGATTTGCGGGGCGGAAGTGGGCGTGGCAAAAATTTGAAACAAAATGCAAACATAACAAATGTGTCGAAAAAAATTATAGCTCTATCTCTTATAGTCTCTGAGATCTAGGTGTTCATACGGACAGACGGACATGGCTAGATCGTCTCGGCTGTTGACGCTGATCAAGAATATACATACAGTAGAATCCGGTTATAACGACTCCGCTTATAGCGTCCGACCGGTTATTACGACGAAAACTCGATGGCTTGGTTGGTCCCCATACAAACTTATATGAAAGCGCCTCCGCTTACAACGTCTCCGCTTTTAGCGACTAACCGCTTATACCGACGAAATTTTTCAGAATTCAACCGGATATAGCGACGAAAAAAAAATTCAGCGTAAAATTGCCAACAAATTTAAGCATCAAACGGCGTAATTAGAAATGTATGTATTTATCAGTGATCGGCGCCCTTGCTTGTGTGCGTATCAGCGACACGAAGCTCTTAGACTCTTACTACTCTCTGTCAGTCTTAGCCTTCGCCTTAGCAACGCTGCTGTTAGAGAGAGACAGTCGAAGTGCAATGCTGACGTCACACAAATGTTTACAGCGTGCGTGTGCAGACCACATAGCCTATTCCGTTATATTTATAGTTTTTCTGCTTTTGAATGCGTAATTTCGCCAAATGTGAGTTAATGCGCGCAAAATGCATTTAAAGTGCGCAATGAAGAGGTCATTTAGTTTAAGCATTACACCCGCAAAATGTCTCAAAAACATTGTGGAAGTAATTAAAGAAATACTTTTGTATGGGCAAAAACGCCTACTTACTAGGGTCTGAGTTGCTTTGGCTGAAAATCTGGTATATTGTGCCGTCTATGGTATATTTTGAATGCGGTACTATATCGATATACCACATATACCATTTGGTATATTTTTAGTATTTTTGCAGTATATTTGGTATATTTTGAGAATAATACCGCAAAATATATTATTTTTATTCAAAATGGGTAGCGGGTATCTCACAGTCGAGTACACTCGACTGTAGCTTTTCTTACTGTTTTTTTTTTTATACCCGATACCCATAGGGTAGAAGGGTATTATAACTTTGTGCCGGCAGGAAATGTATGTAACAGGTAGAAGGAGGCATCTCCGACCCTATAAAGTATATATATTCTTGATCAGCGTCAACAGCCGAGACGATCTAGCCATGTCCGTCTGTCCGTCTGTCCGTATGAACACCTAGATCTCAGAGACTATAAGAGAAAGAGCTATAATTTTTTTTCGACAGCATTTGTTATGTTTGCACGCAGATCAAGTTTGTTTCAAATTTTTGCCACGCCCACTTCCGCCCCCGCAAATCAAAAAATCGATTAACAAGCGTAATTGTAACGCTAGAGTTGCGAATTTTGGTATATACAATAATAACTATAGCATTTATGATTGCTGAAAATTTGGTTGCGATCAGATACAAATTGTAGAAGTTATTAAAGAAATAGTTTTGTATGGGTAAAACGCTTTCTATGTATGTGTTGTATGTATGCGTATACGTATATACATGCTCGCCTCTATATTTGTATCTGTATGCAAGAGGCACTGCGATAGCTTTATTGGTAGAGTGCAAGCATATTACTGTTGCGGTAGTCCGGGGACTCGGGTTCGAGAGCCGCTCGAAGGGTACAAAATTTTTATACCCGCTACCCATAGGGTAGAAGGGTATTATAACTTTTGTGCCGGCAGGAAATGTATGTAACAGGTAGAAGGAGGCATCTCCGACCCTATAAAGTATATATATTCTTGATCAGCGTCAACAGCCGAGACGATCTAGCCATGTCCGTGTGTCCGTCTGTCCGTCTGTCCGTATGAACACCTAGATCTCAGAGACTATAAGAGATAGAGCTATAATTTTTCGACAGCATTTGTTATGTTTGCACGCTGATCAAGTTTGTTTCAAATTTTTTGCCACGCCCACTTCCGCCCCCGCAAATCAAAAATCGAATAACAAGCGTAATTGTAACGCTAGAGTTGTCTATATTTGTATCTCTATGCAAGAGGCACTGCGATAGCTTTATTGGTAGAGTGCAAGCATATTACTGTTGCAGTAGTCGGGGAACTCGGGTTCGAGCCCGCTCAGGGTACAAAATTTTTATACCCGCTACCCATAGGGTAGAAGGGTATTATAACTTTAATGCCGGCAGGAAATGTATGTAACAGGTAGAAGGAGGCATCTCCGACCCTATAAAGTATATATATTCTTGATCAGCGTCAACAGCCGAGACGATACAGCCATGTCCGTCTGTCCGTCCGTCCGTCTGTCCGTCTGTCCGTATGAACACCTAGATCTCAGAGACTATAAGAGTATAGAGCTATAATTTTTTCGACAGCATTTGTTATGTTTGCACGCATATCAAGTTTGTTTCAAATTTTTGCCACGCCCACTTCCGCCCCCGCAAATCAAAAAATCAATTAACAAGCCTAATTTTAGAGCTAGAGCTACGAATTTTGGTATATACAATAATAACTATAGTAGTTATGATCCCTGAGAATTTAGTTGCGATCAGAAAAAATTGTGGAAATAATTAAGAAATACTTTTGTATGGGCAAAAACGCCTTACTACTTACTAGGGGTCTGAGTTGCTTTGGCTGAAAATCTGGTATATTGTGCCATCTATGGTATATTTTGAATGCGGTACTATATCGATATACCACATATACCATTTGGTATATTTTTTAGTATTTTTGCAGTATATTTGGTATATTTTGAGAATAATACCGCAAAATATATTATTTTTATTCAAAATGGGTAGGGTATCTCACAGTCGAGTACACTCGACTGTAGCTTTCTTTACTGGTTTTTTTATACCCGATACCCATAGGGTAGAAGGGTATTATAACTTTGTGCCGGCAGGAAATGTATGTAACAGGTAGAAGGAGGCATCTCCGACCCTATAAAGTATATATATTCTTGATCAGCGTCAACAGCCGAGACGATCTAGCCATGTCCGTCTGTCCGTCTGTCCGTATGAACACCTAGATCTCAGAGACTATATAAGAGAGAGCTATAATTTTTTTTCGACAGCATTTGTTATGTTTGCACGCAGATCAAGTTTGTTTCAAATTTTTGCCACGCCCACTTCCGCCCCGCAAATCAAAAAATCGATTAACAAGCGTAATTGTAACGCTAGAGTTGCGAATTTTGGTATATACAATAATAACTATAGCATTTATGATTGCTGAAAATTTGGTTTGCGATCAGATACAAATTGTAGAAGTTATTAAAGAAATAGTTTTGTATGGGTAAAAACGCTTTCTATGTATGTGTTGTATGTATGCGTATACGTATATACATGCTCGCCTCTATATTTGTATCTGTATGCAAGAGGCACTGCGATAGCTTTATTGGTAGAGTGCAAGCATATTACTGTTGCGGTAGTCGGGGACTCGGGTTCGAGACCCCGCTCGGGGTACAAAATTTTTATACCCGCTACCCATAGGGTAGAAGGGTATTATAACTTTGTGCCGGCAGGAAATGTATGTAACAGGTAGAAGGAGGCATCTCCGACCCTATAAAGTATATATATTCTTGATCAGCGTCAACAGCCGAGACGATCTAGCCATGTCCGTGTGTCCGTCTGTCCGTCTGTCCGTATGAACACCTAGATCTCAGAGACTATAAGAGATAGAGCTATAATTTTTTCGACAGCATTTGTTATGTTTGCACGCAGATCAAGTTTGTTTCAAATTTTTGCCACGCCCACTTCCGCCCCCGCAAATCAAAAAATCGAATAACAAGCGTAATTGTAACGCTAGAGTTGTCTATATTTGTATCTCTATGCAAGAGGCACTGCGAGTAGCGATTTTATTGGTAGAGGCAAGCATATTACTGTTGCGGTAGTCGGGGAACTCGGGTTCGAGCCCGCTCGGGGTACAAAATTTTTATACCCGCTACCCATAGGGTAGAAGGGTATTATAACTTTGTGCCGGCAGGAAATGTATGTAACAGGTAGAAGGAGGCATCTCCGACCCTATAAAGTATATATATTCTTGATCAGCGTCAACAGCCGAGACGATACAGCCATGTCCGTCTGTCCGTCCGTCCGTCTGTCCGTCTGTCCGTATGAACACCTAGATCTCAGAGACTATAAGAGATAGAGCTATAATTTTTTTCGACAGCATTTGTTATGTTTGCACGCAGATCAAGTTTGTTTCAAATTTTTGCCACGCCCACTTCCGCCCCCGCAAATCAAAAAAATCAATTAACAAGCCTAATTTTAGAGCTAGAGCTACGAATTTTGGTATATACAATAATAACTACAGTAGTTATGATCCCTGAGAATTTAGTTGCGATCAGAAAAAATTGTGGAAGTAATTAAAGAAATACTTTTGTATGGGCAAAAACGCCTACTTACTAGGGTCTGAGTTGCTTTGGCTGAAAATCTGGTATATTGTGCCGTCTATGGTATATTTTGAATGCGGTACTATATCGATATACCACATATACCATTTGGTATATTTTTAGTATTTTTTGCAGTATATTTGGTATATTTTGAGAATAATACCGCAAAATATATTATTTTTATTCAAAATGGGTAGCGGGTATCTCACACAGTCGAGTACACCTCGACTGTAGCTTCTACTGGTTTTTTATACCCGATACCCATAGTAGAAGGGGTATTGTGTCGGCAGGCTGAGTATCGGTAGAAGGAGGCATCTCCGACCCCGGCAATTTTGATCAGCGCCACCAGCCGAGACGATCTAGCCATGTCCGTCTGTCCGTCTGTCAGTATGAACACCTAGATCCTGAGACTATAAGAGAGAGCTATAATTTTTTTCGACAGCAGCTGTTTGTTTGCACGGATCAAGTTTTTTCACAATTTTTCGCCCACTTCCGCCCCTGCATATCAAAAATCGATTAACTTAATATAATGTATACGCTAGAGTTTCGAATATTGGGCCATACAATAATAACTATAGCATTTATGATTGCTGCGAAATTTAGTTTTGCGATCAGATACAAATTGTAGCAGTTATTAAAGAAATAGTTTTGTATGGGTAAAAACGCTTTCTATGTATGTGTTGTATGTATGCGTATACGTATATACATGCTCGCCTCTATATTTTGTATCTGTAAGCAAGAGGCCCTGCGATAGTTTTATTGGCAGAGTGCAAGCATATTACTGTTGCAGTAGTCGGGGACTCGGGTTCGAGCCCGCTAGGGTAAAAAATATTTTTATACCCGCTACCCATAGGGTAGAAGGGTATTATAACTTTGTGCCGGCAGGAAATGTATGTAACAGGTAGAACGAGGCATCTCCGACCCTATAAAGTATATATATATTCTTGATCAGCGTCAACAGCCGAGACGATATAGCCATGTCCGTCTGTCCGTCTGTGTGTCTGTCCGTCTGTGTGTCTGTCCGTCTGTCCGTATGAACACCTAGATCTCAGAGACTATAAGAGATAGAGCTATAATTTTTTTCGACAGTATTTGTTATGTTTTGCACGCAGATCAAGTTTGTTTCAAATTTTTGCCACGCCCACTTCCGCCCCCGCAAATCAAAAAAATCGAATAACAAGCGTAGTTTTAAAGCTAGAGTTACGAGTTTTGGTACATACTGTAATACTGCTATAGTAGTTATGATTCCTGAAAATTTGGTTGCGATCAGATAAAAATTGTGGAAGTTATCAAAGAAATACTTTTGCATGGGCAAAAACACCTACTTACTAGGGTTCTTAGTTGCTTTGGCCGACAATCTGGTACATTGTGCCGTCTATGGTATATTTTGAATGGTGTGCTGTATCGATATAACAAACATACCCTTTGGTATATTTTTAGTATTTTTAGTATTTTCGGTATATTTTGAAAATAATACCGCAATATTTTGCCCTTATTAAAAATGGTAGGGG